>NW_007252893.1:712245-851622 GCF_000164805.1 Carlito syrichta | reverse complement strand
AATAAATAAATAAATAAATAAATAAATAAATAAATAAATAAATAAATAAAATAAAATGTATACTCATACTGTAAAATATTTTCACCAGGAAAAGAAAATGAATGACTAAATCATAAAGCAAGATGGATGATCCCTCAAAATATTATATATATATACATATATATTATATATATACATATATGTAAAATATATATGTATATGTATGTACTTATTTTTAAAATTCTAGAAAAGGCAAAACTAAAGAGACAGAAAGCAGGTCAGTGTTTTCCTAGCGCAGGAAGTGGGCAAAGTATTGACTTCAAATGTATATATAGAAATATTGTAGAGTGACAGAAATGTTCTAAGTCTGCACTGTGGTGACAATTACCTACATTTACTAAAGTGTGTCTAAGTATATTGTTTAAAATAAGTAAATTATTTAATCTCCAGATTATACCTCCCTAAATCTGTTCTGAAAAAAATGAGTGCATAATATGTAGTTTAGTTTTTCTTGCCTAACTTTTTATATGAGTCAGAAGCTTTTAAACTCCAGAGAGCTATTTTTAGGAGACAGCATATTGGATTGTCTGGTCAAACTAATAGCACCACTGACATTCCCAACTGACTCTAATGTATAGTGGTCATAAACCACTGCACTCTCTGTATTTTTCATAGTGGTACACCGAAAGTTTACCTAAAGGTCTTACCATTTTTTAAAATGTATTTATGCCTTTAACTGAAATATTCTCTTCATGTCAGCTGTTTGTTCTTTCGCTGTCTTTCTTTCTCCGTGGTCAAGTTTTTGCTCATATTGCATTCTGACCAAAAGTGAATTTCAACAGTTGCACTAATTCCCTCAAAGCAACTATAATCTCCACAATTTTTCTACTTAGTCATAATAAAACAAAGCATAAACAAGAGTACAAAAATACATACTGAAACTTATCCATGATTCTTCACCAATTCTGAATTTCAGGTTTGTCGTTCAATGTCCACGTTCAAGTATTTTTAAATTTCACTTGTCTCACACTACCAAACTCTAGTGGATGATTAATGTAACCTTTCTTCCAGTGTAAAATCATGATACACATATGCATACACTATATATATGTATATATATGTATACACACCCATATATATCTTTTTATATATATGGTACACACACACACACACACACACACACACACGTCTTTTTCCTCTCTCAAAGAGATATGTTTCAGTTAATGTAATGGAAATTTATTATGCTGCCATCTATTCTCTCCAGGGAAGTAAACACAGCACTAAAACAGATGTATTGATAAATATGGGTCTATACATATAAAATAATAGCTAACTTGCGGTGCAGAGTAGTCATCACTTATGTATCTTAAAGTTCTTAATCGCAGTCTGAAAAAGGCATTTGCAAGTAAATACACATATAATGAATGAGTGTTAGAAACTGAGAATAATTGTAGATATCACATTTTGTGTCAAGGGAGATATCACTAATCATATATAGTTGATTGCTGCCATACAGTATACCAGATCTTTAAATTTGTTAAGAGAAGGTAAAAATCTTGGTCCTTCAATATAAAACTTGTTAATTTTTAATATTGATTTGCTTATTTTTCAATTGTGTAAACCAACCATTTCAAATCTTTTAAAATAAGTTTGAGCTTTGGTGACTTGCTTGGAGAATCCAATAAATTCATTTAGAAGCAATATTTCTTTACTCCAGTGGTACATACACATATAACACATGCACATACAGATACACACATGCAAGCATACACATAATTTCAATACTCTGCATTAACCAATGATGTTCAAGGTTTGTTTTCAACTTCCCGGTCTTTTTGGTGTTTTATTGTTGTTGTTGTTGTTGTTGTTTTTAGTATATCTCGAGATTGTCAAAGTAATAAACCTTTAATAAAGTTTCCAAAAACTGCTTTGTTGCAAGTCCTAGAGCAACTGCCTCACATAATATAACCTCAGCTATGTTTGCAGAAGAGTTTTAAACTTATTTCAAAATATTTGTTACTAGCCTCTTTTTACCTTTTTAAGATAAAACTCTGTACAATTTCTACAGAAGTCCTTCTGTATGGAACTTCAAAAGTTACCATGTGAAAACTGCACTTAAATATATGACACATTTATAATATATATCATCATATAAATCTAATCATTTAATTGTAACATCAAGTTTGCAACAATAAATTTCCTCTAAAATTTTAGTTTTGAACACAAAAAAATGTCCAAAATACCAACATAGTATTTGATAGTATAGTAAGAGCTACTGTGGCATTTTTCTGAAACTCATATTTCTTTTTCCATTTTGGAACAATGGATGGATTTGTTGAACATATCCATGACTCATTTGTAGCTTGGATTGCCTAGTATAACAACTATATTCTGTTAACCATGTTCTGTTCATATGAACACACAACAAATTAAACTTCAGTGGCATAGTCAGACAGGACTTACTATTATATATCAAGATGTCAGTTGAAGGTTTTGGAATCTGTGTCATGATTCTATTACTATCTTAGTCTGCTTCTTCCCTTCTTTGTCTTTCTCTCTTTCTCTTTCTCCTTCTATTCTTCCTTCTCTTCCTTCCTTCTTTCTTCCTTCTCCCTCCTTTTATTCTTCTATTTTTCCTTCCTTCTGCTGTCTCTTTGTTTCTCTCCTGTCCTCAGCATAGGTCTTCATCCTCAGTTACCTCAGTCTAGGGACATCTGACATAACTCTTCAAAGTTCTTCTTTGTGTTTCAGTTCAGAAGAATAAATAAGCAAGGAACAGGGAAGTGAATATTCCGTTGTGAACTACAAACACCAAAAAATATTCAGTGGATTGTGCTTATCTCTTACGGGCAAAACTAAGACACGTGACCACTACTATCTTCAGGAATATTGATAATTTAGTATTTTTAAATTTTTTCAAAAATTTGAATGAGTTCTTTCCACAAAAAAAGAAAACAAATCAGATTTCTGTAGTAAGAAAAAAAGCAAAATAAATATCAGCTGGCATGTATGTGTCTACCAGAGTCTCAAATTCTAGATTATAATCCCAAAGATTAATTTGTGTTAAAATTAGAATTCTTAAAATTCTTATTAGTTTTGCAAGTGGCCTACCTTGATGAATTTTATAACAGATTTTCTATAATACAATTTTTATGTTTACTATAATATTTCCTGACTGATCTTTATGAAGTTTCTAGAATCAATACCAGAAAAAAACCTATTCTTTATGTATTTTGAGATTGATATAAATTATATGTGATTTTGCCATGCATTTTTGTCTATTGTAATTTGCATCTCCACATTGTGTTTTTAATTCTCACTTACTACTTTGTCACTCTTTCTTCATCAATATCATCAATATTCATTTTCATCATTTTATTTTCTGGAATTACACTATTTTACACTCTTTCTGAATAATGACAGAAATAAACAAATATACAGATATGTGTTCTTAAATAACATATGCATTACTGTCTACTTATGAAATTGTATGCTAATTGGGATACATATTTAATAAAGATAATTCAGTATATTATAATATAATCAAATGCAACTATATTTTTAAAATATTTAATCATCTCAAATGATTTAAATTATTTACAAATTTTTTTTTGCATATAGATAAAATTTTTTAAATATTTGCTAGTGTTCCATATGCAAACTAATCTTCAAAATTTGATAACACAAAGATCATTTTGTAAAGTTAGTATAACATCTAAAGAGACCTGATGGCTTTTATCTATTTAAAAGGCAAATAATAACACTGGCCATTTTTCATAATTTTACCCATGCTAAAAAAAATTTTATTTCAAGTACAAAGCACACTGAAATTAGGAAAAGTTATAATTTTGTAATATATTCATTAATTTTCAAGGTTGATTTAATAATCTTTATTTTGTAAAATATAATTATAACTACACATATTTTCTAAAAGTATGAACCTTTTTTTTTTCTTCTTTGGAGGTGGAGTCTCCCTGTCACCCAGGCCGGAGTGCAGTGGCATGCTCACAGTCACCACAACCTCTACTTAACTGGATTTAGGAGATCCTTCTGCCTCAGCCTTCCAAGTAGTTAGGACTACATGCTCATGCCTCCACACCTGGCTAACCTTTTGAATTATTGTAGAGATGAGGTCTCACCAAGTTGCCCAGTCTAGTCTCGAACTTCTGAGTTCAGGCAATCCTCTCTCTTCAGCCACCCAATGTGCTGGTATTACAGGCATGAGCCACTGGACCCGGCTAAATATTAGACTTCATTTACTGGATATGTAATTCAGGTCATATTTAAGACTAGCCAGAGACAAAATTTATCGCCATGTGTGTATTATCCACATATTATCAGTTTTTGCAACTGAATCATCCCCACCATATAAGATTCAAAATCTTGCAATTCTGTGTACATGTCATTTGCATTGAAAGGTGTTTTTAATGGTTCATATTAATAACAAGTTGCATATTACACTTCCTAGCTTAAAATGCAAATTCATAATTTTTCTGGTTTTAGTCTGAAATAAAATTGGGAAATGAACAAAGGTTATTAAAGTATTAGAGATTTCATCCCAGAGATGGAAAATTTCGCATTGAAAAAAAAGAAAAGAGAAAAAAAAATATGTCAAGAAAAGATGTTAAACATTGTGATGAGATGCATCTCAATCTGGGCTTATACTTGAAAGTTAGCCATGGAAGGAAAGTAGTATGTTTAACTATCATACAGGAGTTTCAGAAAATGTTTGAAAAAAAAAAATGCATCTTGAACCTGTTTATGAAAGAGATTAAGCCAGGAGAGCATTGCTGTGGCATTTTCTCTCGTTTTCTACTTCCTGGTTTTGGCTGTTTACTTCATGGCTCATTAACTCCACCTTACTCAATGATTGTATCTAGTCCTTGGTAACTGCTGAGAACTCTAGATGTCATTTGTCTTGTGCACATCTCAAGACAAGGGTTAAATTCCAGGTGGTTTATTTTGAAGCTGTGAGAACCAGTGGAAGTATGAAGTCAGATAGAGGCAGGAAATCATTCGATGAAGTGTATGTTAACAAGTCAGCCACCACAAAGTATGACTCAGTGATATCTTTGTGGGAAATTCTGTGAAACAATGTAAATCTCATCTCACAACTCATCCCAATCAAAGTAGTTTATTTATTCCCATCAGAGGTCTATTGAAATTTGCTTTGAGAGGAGGGGGTAAGTAATTATTTAGCTCCTGTAACCTTCCATATAGGCAAAAGGACGTCCAGGTGTGTGTCTGCTACCCCACGCATTCTAGTTTATCATTTATTTATCTGAGTTAGAAAGTAGAGTGGTGAACTGGCATAGGTAAAGCTTCAATCAACAAGAATTAAAACAACAGCAGTTACAGAAAATGAATAGCACAGGCTGTTCAATGTATTCTATCCCATTTGCTAATTACTTTTTTTTTTTTTGCCCTTCCTTTATAATTATGTTGCATACTATAATATCTGGCCACCATTTTTCTCCTATGAAAAATGAATGTCTTTCTTCTTTTTCAGAGGGAAATTAAAATTTCAACAGTTAAAGAACTTCCTTCAAAGTGGTAGCAATGCATGATTTCCTAAATAACTAAGGTGAGAGGGCTAGTAACACAACTACTGTCTCCATGCTATAGGTGGTCCTGAGGTTACAATTAATATTAACAATCTTCTTTCTCGGCTGCATCTTTAAATTCCATTAACTCTCTATACTTCACCTGGTAGGTTGTTTGCCTGGCAGGATAATCTAGACTATCATTTTCCAAGTACTCTATCTTGCCTTGTTTTTATGGTGTTGAGATTATTATAGTTTCCCACTGTTAGTCATTATCAGATATAGAAGTACAAATATTGTTACAATGAATCTCTTGGGTTCCACATTTACTCCTCTCTGCTCTAAGTGCATAATAGCAACTGTATCTCCTCATGACAACCAGATCAATTACCTTAAGCAATGTAGTACTGGTAGGGTAGTATTCATAACTTCCAGTTTACTCAAGCCATTATTGTATATCCTGCTAGAACCTTTTTGAACACCACCCTAGGAAGCAAATCTCTAAAACAGCATAGCCAGACATGGTAAGAATTAAGAATAAGTGTAATCAGATTCTACAGTGAAAGGAGACATTACCAATTCGACAACTTAATTCCAAGACCTGTGTTTACTAACTCTAAGTAACAGTGGCGCTTATTTGATTTCAGATGCATGCGGCATCCTGAAAGGCAATATTACCACTAAGGCGGAGTTCCTTAGCCAAGTCCTCAAAAGTGTAATCCAATTTATATCAGGTTAGTTATTTCTGTATTATTGGCTGCATTGATAGAAAAGAAAATCAAATGTTAATAATCTCATTATCACACCTCCTTTTCTGTGAAATGAGACGTTGAGTCAAAGATGCTGTGCAGAAGAACGTGTTGATACATAACTATAATGTCAGATGGTACTAATGGCAGAGGCATCATCTTTTGGGTCTTCTTGATTCCAGTCATTAATTTCTCCACTAACATCTGACTCAGTAAATCAGATAGCACCCACTTTGTAATAGGCAGCACAGGATTCATGGTCACTTAATATATCATTATTATTTAATCAAACTATTAAGGCCCTATTGAAAAACCATATTTAATTTTTTCATAGAAATTATTTTTCTATTTGCAGAAGTCATGATGACTTTGTCACCAAAATCCTAATATACATATAACAGAAAACTACTAAGGTGTCCATGAATGATTCACATCTCTTGATGTTCCCATTGTCTAAACTTAACCCCTTGCGTATGGATATGATCTTGTGACTCATATCTAGTAAATGCATTGCAATGAGAGTTGTAGGATACAATACCTGAAATTAGTTTAGAAACAGATGCTGGCCTCCCTCATGTATGCTCTTTCTCACTTTCCATTATTTGTTCAGGAAGGAAATTGCCATGCTGGGAGCTGGCTATGAAGGAGTCCATGAGTCAAGGGAGGTACATCTGCCTAGCAATGAATTAGAAATGGAGATCTTCATTCCTCAAGCTCATAATAAATGAAATGTGGGTGATAACAATGAAAATATGCTTGAGTACAGGACCTCATTCTTTTTAGTTTTCAGATGTGACTTCAGCCCGAGACCCTTTTGGAATATCTGGAAGCATGGGTACCTAGTAAAGTCATGGCTAGAATCCCAACCCACAAAAGCTATAAGAAAATGAATATTTCATAGGTAAAGCTACAAAAAATTCTTGATTAAAGCTACAAAAATTTGAGGTAATTTCCACACAGCAATAGATAACAAATATAAGTTCTGGACTTTAACTCACTTGTTGGAGTTTGCCAGAAATGTCACAGGATTCCTTAGCTACCAGATACTTTTAGTTCAGTCACATCCATGTGATTTTAAAACTCAAAGAGAAAAGTGACATATTGTAGCCTAGTCCTGATATAGAATAGCTTCTTGCTCTGAGCCCTACTCAAAACTTTAATCATCTAGATAACTCAATAATAAGTTATATTAGTATATCTAAGATTAACATTATACATCTTAAAATCAAGGAAGCTCAGTAATTGATGTGCACATTTTTTAGTGGTATGTTATACAAGATTCAGCAATGTGTTTTTTACCTTAAAATAGATATAATATGCACCTGATGACTATATCCTAAAAACCTTTACCAAATGGCAGGCATCCTAATTTCCATGGATTTATTTTTTATCCTCTGATTTTCACATTTCCTACTAAGGTGTTTGGCTTAATCGCAACTTCTTAATTATCAGTTAATATTTTCTAATTAACATTATATCCAGTTAACATGATGTCATAATTTTAGTTCCATATTGTACAGATTTGCAGAATTATAATATAAACCAGTTCCCAGTTAACTATATAAAGACAGAGCTGAGAGCTGATAATCCTGATTTAAGTGAAAAAAATTATGCCACTCTGTCCTATAAAAGCCTGTTTATTCATATACTTCATAGTGATGAGTATAGAGATTAGTGTATTGTCCAACTAAATAACATTATATTAAGTGGAGAGATTTACTGAGTTGCTCTATTAAATACATTACATTCTTCATAGAAGCTGATTTAAGATTACAGCATGATTGACTTTATGATATTATGTAGTCATCTGCCATGATGCATCTGAATTTAGCAGGAATAATATAGGACAATACAATAAAAATTTTACACCTTTTTCGGTAGCATTTACCTCAACAATTCCTTCCACAATAAGCCATTGTTTTGTTTTGTTTTTTAACTATCATGCCATAATTGGTTATCAGTCTTAAGGGCTTCCATTTGTTCCTACTGTAATAGCCGTTTTCTTTCTATAGATCAGGAAAAAATTGTCAGTATTTTACCTGCTGGTAAATATGTCTATCCAATTATATATTAATGAACATAGACATTTAACTAAAACTCCCTTTAGACACCTTTGGGAAATTTCATTTATCTTCTGGTATTCATATGTTTCCACTCTAGTTTTCTGTCCTGATAGTGTTTTGAATCAATAGGCATTAATGTTAACTCATATTTAATATGTAAGAGTCTGAGTCCTTAAATAGTCAAGATACATCTTTCCAAAATATATGTTTGCCTTGGTAAACTATTACCACTCTCTTTGAAAAGAATCAGAGAAACAATACATAGCTGTAGGTGAATTTGCAGAGCTCTTCAAGGTGCTATTTATGCTACAATTCTGAACTGAGAAGTAAGTGGACTGTGAATTTTTCTTGTCATGGCTAATATCAGAGATCTACTTCTTAGCTGTCAAGTTTTTGTAATTACATAAATTAAGCAGAACTTTGACTTCTATTTATAATACCATTGGGAAATCATGGTCTGTAAACAACCACTCCATTTATAATTCTACTTGCTTTTAGAAATCATATAACATGCTAGAAGATAACTATCAATCTATCATCTATCAATCTATCTATTTATCTGTCTGTCTATCTAATCTATCATCTAACAAGAGAAGGGAATTGAAGTTACAGCAGGAGCTATAGGGTATGAATCTATGAGTGCTGGCTATATAGGGCAGTCATACTAAAGCTCACATTTAAAAAAAAAAAAAAGACTTCTGAGCAAAGACTGAAAAAATGGAAACCATTTTTCAAGCAGGTAAGTAGACATCTGGAGTTAGAGGTCTCCCAACAGAAATAGCTAAATAAGGTGTCCAGGGCTGAAATGTTTTTCACCTGCTGGAAGATTAGCAGGACCAGTGTGATAAGAGCAGAATAAGCAAGAGAAAAAGTCATAAAATGATATGACAATTTGTGTATCATCTAGGCCATTTTAAGATCTTAAAATTTTATTTTGATTGAAATGCAAAGCCATTTCAAAGAGGATTGTAAGTAATGGAGACAGAAATCTGTCTTAGATTTTAGAAGGATCACTGATTATTGTAGTGTGACAAGAATATAATTGATGTCATGTTCATTTAGTTTTGTTTTTGTTTTTTGTTTTGAGTTGGAGTCTCACTCTGTCTCCCAGACTGGAGTGCAGTGGCCGCTCCCAGCCACCTCAGCCTCAACCTGCTGGGCTCTGGAGATCCTTCCGCCTCAGCCTTCTAAGTAGCTGGAACTACAGGCACGCTCTACCACACCCAGCTAATTTTTTGATTTATTGTAGAGATGAGGTCTCACCAAGTTGCCCAGGCGGGTCTCAAACCCGCGGGCTAAGGCAATCCACTCACCTCAGCCTCCCAAGGTGTGGGATTACAGGCTGAGCCAGCGAGTCCGGCTCATTTAGTTAATAGTAATTAAAAATAATCACTGCCATAGTATTCAACTTATGACACATATCTCTTACATCAACATCTACAAATAAGTCATTTTTATTATCATCCTTAGCTGTGACGCGCTCTCTCTTGACATTATATTTTATTTTTCTTTTTTTTTCTCATGTATTATCCTTGATAATTCAACTCCTAAAAATTAAGATCACATACACAAGATTGTTATATTGTTGAATTAATATTAAAATATTATCATATTATGAATACATTTCTTTAACCATAATTATTTTAACTAAACTATCCATGAGCCTCTGAGTCATCTATGCCTGATGATTTTCATTTCAATCAAGACAGTTTGACTATGGAATAAGATAGTCAATATATTTAAAGTTTTCCTTTTTTTTTGAGTTGGAAACTCACTCTGTCGCTCAGACTGGAGGGCAGTGGCTGCTCCCGGCCACCGCAGCCTTGACCTGCTGGGCTCCAGCCATCCTTCCGCCTCAGCTTTCCAAGTAGCTGGAACTACAGGTGTGCGCTACCACGCCCTGCTAATTTTTGATTTATTGTAGAGATGAGGTCTCGCCAAGTTGCCCGGGCGGGTCTTGAATCCGCGGGCTCAGGCAATCCACTAACCTCAGCCTCCCAAAGGCACGGGATTACAGGCTGAGCCACCGAGCTCAGCTATTAAAGTTTCTTAAAAGAAAGTCTGTTACTTGGTACATGCTTGGTGAAAGTTAGCTGTTATTATTACTATTGTTTTGTTATAATTTTTATTGTAAACCCATGTAGACCATTTCTTAAAATATAATAAATTATACTTCAACATAGTCACACAAAGTAATGTCTATAATTCTTTTTTCTTAAGATTTGACTCTTGAAGGTTTTGTTTTGACTACTCCTGCCATTTGTATTAATACATACTAGATTGCTTTTTATATAATAACAGACTTAGTAAAAATTCAGGAAGCCATAAGTGCATTGCTGCCACCTTCATTGATTAGCCATGTGCCATATAGCAAAATATAACTGCAATGTATCTTTCATGCTAACAAAATGTGAAGTTTTTGATATTGCCTTAAGTATTTCACTTAGCATAATATTCTCTGAGTTCATTTATTTTGTTGCAAATGACAGGATTTCCTTTTATGACTTCTTTTTATGACTGAATAATATTGCATTGAATGCATGTACTATAATTTATTTATCTATTCATGAACATTTAAGTTGTTTCCATATTTTAGCTATTGTGAATACTGCTGCAATGAACATAGGGATGCAGAAATCTTTTTGAGATACTCATTGCATATTCTTTGATTATAACACCCAGAAGTGAGATTGATGAATTATATAGTAGCACTAATTTTAATTTTTGAAGAACTGCCATACTTTTTTTTCATAATGGCTGTACTAATTTACATTTTCACCAAAAGTGTAAGAAGTTCCCTGTTCTCTACACTCTTGTCAACATTTGTTAAAATTTGTCTTCATCACATTTTAGGACGTTGACAAGAAAAAAATAAGTATGTGTGTAGTGACATCTTATTTTGATTTTGATTTGCTTTAGTTAGTAATGTTGAGTATCTTTTCATAATCTGTTTTCCATTTGTATGTCTTCTTTGAATAAGTGTTTATTCAGGTTCTTTGTCCATTTTTTATTCAGATGATTCATTTTATTTTGCTTGATTTTGTTATTGAGCTGTATGAATTTCTTACGTATTTAGGTATTAATACCTTATTCGGTATATAGTTTGTAAATATTTTCTCCTATCCCGAAGGTTAGCTTTTAATTTTGTTGAATGTTTCATCTGCTATGCAGAAACTTCATAGTTTAATGTAGTTTTACACATTTTATTCTTTTGTTGGCTGTGCTTTTGGTATCATTCATAAAATCATTGTCAACACCAATGTCAAGGTGTTGATTTTCTTTTTTCTTCTGGGAGATATAGTTTCAGACTTCATATTTAAGTTTTTTATCCACTTTGAGTTAATTCTTGCATGCATTCGAAAACAATAATCCAATTCCTTTTCTCTGCATGCAGGTATCCAGTTTTCCCACCACCATTTATTGGATCTTATATGTAAAGACTTCACCAAAAAACTATTTAAACTAATCAACAAATACAGTAAACTTGCAGGACGCAAAACCAACATACAAAAATTACTTGATTTTCTATACACTAGCAAGAAGCAATATGTAAAATGTATTTTTAAGACGATCCCATTTATAATAGCAGCAAAAAGAATATATGATATATAAATGCAATTGAATATGATTCACCTTCAAAAAGAATAAAATTCCATCATTAATGACAACACAAATTAACATAAAGAACATTATACCAAGTGAAATAAGTCAGTCCCAGAGAACAAATATTTTATGATTCTAAAATATTCCAACTCAGAGAAAAAGAGAATAGAGTGATGCTTTCCAGGGCCTGCAGGAAGGAATTAAAGAAAATAAAATTTCAGCTATGCAAGATGAATAATTTCTAGAGAGTTGCTGTGCCACACAGTAGTCATAGTTAATAATATGGTATTGTTCACTTTAAAATATGGTGAGGATAGAGCTCATATTTCAGGCTTTTTATTTTATTTTTTTATCAAACAGAAAAAAAGAAAAAAGAAAAAGAAAACAGCAGATACATAAAAGAACTCAAGAAAATTCTGGAGGTGATGAATTTGTCTAATACCTTGGTTGTGGTAATCGTATCATAAATGTATGAACATTTGCAAACTCATAAAGATAAACACATTGAATGTGTGCAATTTTTGTATATCAATTCTATCAATAAGACTTGAAAATAATCAATTAAATAGTTATTACTGGTGTCTACTTTCATTTCAAAAGGGTAAAAGATGAAGAATAACATAATGAAAAGTACTGTTTATAAGTTATTTCTCAATAGAGAAAATTGAAATACAGAAACAAATGATATATTAGTTAGTGCCCTTCAACATATTGTTCATAACTTATAGTTATGATATATAGTTAGTTAAATATGATTATATTATTTAAATAAAATTTATAGAATTAATATTCGTTTTATTATATATTAAATATATTTCACATATCAATACAATATTCACTATTATTTATTTTGCACCCTAATACATAAAGTTAAGTGACTAATATTTGAAATAAACATATTACAGTTTCATGGCTTATCAGGAAATAAATGAGTAAATTATTCATACAGTTTGATAATAAATGATGCTCTTTTAATGTATTGTTATATATAAAAATAAATTATTTCACATGGTTTATAAGTATATGTTTAGAATTTATTCATTAATATTTTCAAAATTTTCTTAAAATATTTTTCTTCCTTTCTTTTCCTCATGTATAAACAATACTGATTTCTATGGGGAAAGTAGGAAAACTCTTTTTAAAATTATTATTACAGTAGCTTTAGGGTTCACACATAGTTTTTGGTCTGGGATTTATGATGAAAGCTTTTAAAGTGCATGTTCACATCAAAAAAACTTAAAATTTAACTGTAGGCATAGTTAGAATGAATAGATATTAAGTCACAACAAAGCAGAGAAAAAGGGTGATATACACATAGTAAACTGATTAAGAATTATTAATTTGAATATTGATAATTGTTATATTTGTGGCTAACTGGTAAAAGTGTACTGACAAATGTAGTTACATAGAGTATAAAAGGAGTTTATTTGACTTTCTATAGCGACAAATTTACAGTAAAAAAGCAGAATTTTTCTACTTCATTGTTTTCTTCTCTTATTTTTGACTTTTGAAGTTGGTAGGATTATAAAAATTAATTGCACTCAATTGATTACAGTTAACCTACTGAAAAGAGTTTTCTATAACTTTATGTCCTTCTTCCTTAAAAGAAAGTTAGAAATGGTCATTTTTATACCACATCACTGTATCTGTGTTTCAAGAAGTATGTTTTATTCTCAGCTAATATATTCATTTTTCATCTCTTTAAAAAACATCTAGTGATTGATGACTAATTTGATTTTCAGACCCAGTATTTTTCCTGAAAATCAGAATATAATAAGACACCATTTATATTTTAAATAGTTCAAAGATAGCTACCTAGTTACAGAGATATTTACAAGAGGAGGATGGGGAGAACTCATTTTTTTTGGTATCTATATGCCAGCCGTTCTATTTAGAGATTTACCAATAATCTCTAAATAGATTTACATAATTGCATAAGCAAGTACTATGTTGCTGTTCTAATACACAGATGAGAAAACTAAAATAATAAAAGATTTAGAATCTTCCCTAAATCACACAGCTAGTAAATTGTGACCCAAGTCTTAAAAACATCTCAGTTTAATTAGCAAAGTGAGCATTCTTCTGAATATAGAAGTGGCATACTAACAGCAGTATTTCATATACTCTTTTTTTTTTCCTTTCTTATTTACTTGATTGTATAGCAAATAATTCACGATTACTCATTTCTTAATCTAATCATAGTTTTGAGCATCCCTTTCAAAGAGCTTTGTAATTATTAGTCATAACACTTAATCTTGCTAGTTCTGATTCATCTATTATTATCTGCTTTTACCTGTATATTTTAGACTTTATAAATTTGAATCATCATATAGTGATATATTACAATTTCCTTGTCCATAATTATATTAACTAGCATCTAGTTAGCAGATTCAAATAAACAGCAATAACAAAATAAACAAATGATTTTAAAGAATCACTTCAAAAAGAAACACATTGAATGTAAGATTAATGCCAAAAATACATAAATAAGAAAATAACTGCTTTTGAATCTCTTTGCTATCTTATTAAGCTTCCCATTAGTTCTAACATGAAGCTTAACCAGTGATGATATAAATATATGATGATATATTTATTTTCAAATAAAAAATAGGCAACAATCACAAATTCATGAGGCAGGCTATTTAAAAATGAATTTCATTCAAGATCTTTAACAATGAAAGTCTTCTGTAAGAGATGTTTCTTGGAAAATATCTAGAACTAGAGAACTGGTGTTTTAAAAATACTGGCCATATCATCTTTCAGTGGCGCTAATCATGACATGGAAGGCAGAGACAGTAAGTCTTTCATGTGTCTATCACCAACTGTTATTTGTCACTAAAATTTTGAACTCATTGTTAGGAAAAATGTTACAGATTCTGGACTTTTTATACTTTAGTCTTTTGGGTACCTAATGTTTAACGTCTCTTAAAAGTGACTCGAAGATTTTATTATTTTAATTTTTTTTTATTTTCTCCTTTGTACAACTCTTCTCTTTTAATTGTAGCATTGCTAGCTTGCTCACATTTATTGTAACTGTTGACATATTTGGATTTAACACTGTGATATTATTTGTCCCACCTGTTCTTGGTTCTCTTTTCTTTTTGTTCTTCTTTACTTCTTATAGACTAGTCCAGCATATTTTTATTTATGAATCTCTCTTTTCATTTGTGTGTTTGCTACATATTCATTGTATTCTTTTCCTTTGTTCTAGAATTATAATGATCATATATGACTTATGAAAGTCTTCTTTAGAATTGTTTATTTCTTTTTCTGTGTGTACTTCTTTTCCAATATATGTATTCAGAAATTAACCAGTAACTTCCATTTTTTTGTTCTGCTGTTGTCATGTAGAAAAATTCTGAATGTTAAAGATCTTAATCTATACACATTTTTAATTAAGCAGTCTCTATTCATTTAAAATTACCCACAGCAGCAAATTATGCTGTTCTTTACTCTTCTATAATTATTACATTTCCATATGGGATTATTTCTCCTCTGTTTGAATAAATATTTCACTTTCCTTCGTAATGCAGGTTTTCCGGAAATAATTTCTAACATTTTTAGTTTGTTCAAAATGTCTTTGGTTGGGTGTCATGGCTTATGCCTATAATCCCAGTGGTTTGGAAAGTCTATGTGGGAGGTTCACTTGGACCAGGAGTTTGAGACCAGCCTGGGCAACAAAATATTTAATATATATATATATATACACATACATATATATATATATGTATGTGTATATATGTATGTATGTATATATATATATATGTATGTATATATATATAGCATGGTGGAACATGCTACACAGGAGGCTAAGGCGAGAAGATTCCTTGAACCTCAGGAGGCTAAGGCGAGAAGATTCCTTGAACCTCAGGAGTTCAAGCCTACAGTAAGCTATGAGTGTGTTCCTGTGCTCCAGCATTGGTAAAATAGTGAGACCTTGTCTCCAAAAAATTTTTAAAAAATTTTAATTTGTAAAACCACTTTTAAAAAGTCATTGCTTCACTTTAAAGGTAATTTTCTTGATGATATATTTCAGCTGTCAAGTTTATTTTCTTTTTTTATTATTTTATTTTAAAGATGTGGGGTACAATTCAGGGTTAGGTACATTAGTGGTCATAGTACAGGTCACGTTTGAGCCCCCATTGGTCCTCACTCAGTGTGGTTTGGAATCAGTGAAAATTATGGACTTCGTAGCAACTTGGATGGATTTAGAGTCCATCATACACAGTGATCTGTTTCTGTTTTTTTTTTAATCAGTTCTTTAAGGTATAATTCATTTTCTTCTGCTTTCCATTATTTTGGTCGTAAGGTGAATTGTAATTATTTTGCTTCATTTTACTATTTCTTTGATTTTATCAATGTTCTAATGTCATTTTTCACATTATTTATGTTTTAATTTTACTGAGTTTTAAAATAAGTGAGTTATAGTTTTCATAATTTTCAAATCATTTTCAAATATTATTTGAATAATACATTTGAGCAGTTTTTTGTCTCTCTCCTGGAATTTCAGTTACATGCACATTTGATCTTTGTTTACACTGTGTATCATATATGTAATATTTTATTGTGAATTTTATTTCCTTTATATCTGTATACTTCAGTTTTAATATATTATAATGACTATCTTTACATTCAACAATTATTTCTTCTGTTATGTCAATCTGTTATTCACTCAATACATAATATTTAAATTTTTACTTATATTTTCAATTCTAGACTTTTCATTTTACTCTGTCCTATAAATTTTCATTAGCTTATGACTTATTCCTAATTTTATTGAGCATGTTACTCAGGTATTTTAGAGATCCTCTGATATATCCAACACCTGGATTATCTTGCTTTTTTTCTATTTGTTGCCTTGTTCATTTTAACTTTTCCTTTTGTTTCTTTGGTTTTCTATCACTTAGTCTTGTTTCTTCACATTTCTAATCATCTTTGATTGACTTTTATAGTTCATATATAAAAAAATTACTAATGCTCAGGTGCTAGTAGAATAACAGACTTTGGAAAATCACTTGGATGTAGTTGAGCATGGTTTTTTGCTTTGTTCAGACTGATTTTGACTGAGTTTTTCTTAACTTTGCAATCTTATTTCCTCTAGAGGTTCTTTTGGGTTCTCGTGTGAAAGAAAGTTTCTAGAATTACCAGGGATCCTGCAATTTACCCATCCCTGAATTCCAAACTCTGCCTTTTTAGAATGACTAAGACTGCTAAAAGCTTTGCTCAGGGTTTTGTCTCCAAGATGTTTTTGTTAGGTTGCTTTCCTAGAGTCTTGTCTTAAGCAGAAAAAGAAAATAGAGATAGAAAATCTTTGAAAGTGAAATTGCATGTAGACATTTTAGCCATACTCCTCTGTAGTTTTCTCTTCTGCTTTAAGTCTTAGTTTCCCTGGGATTTCTTCAATTTTTTAGTCCTCCTGTGAGATTGTGGTAAGTCTCAGTTACCACTTTTGGTATGGTCTCTCTATTCCCTAAAGCTACATGTGCGCAAAAACCTCATGTGATGTGTGGAATACAATGTGGGGGGTCACTGTAAGGTTCCACCCTTCTTTCTGAGATGTTTAAACACATAAATCATAATGTCTTGATTTTTCTCTTAATGCCTCAAACATTGTTTCATATATTTTATCCAGGTTTCATAGTAGTTTGGGGTCAACAACTTATCTGATACGAGCTCCTTTGTTGTGGCTGAGTTTACAATTTCTCAAATCCCAATTTTTGTCACATGAGACTTTGGGGATTGAGAATCTTTACAGCTTCTCAAAATCACAAGGTTACTTAGGAAGGAAGCAAATAACCATGATTCATCAAGAGATTAAGTTAATTTGAATATTGAGACAAGCAATTCAAGACCTGATTCATTTTAAGTTGCCATTACTTCTAACCTTAGGCCTGCACATTGCAAGTAAAAGCTGATGCAGTCTATGGACCCTTAGCTGGGACGAGAACTCTAAGTTTTGAGCCCCCTGCAAAATGAAACTGCAAAGCATAGTGATAAGTTTTTCAGATTCTTGACCACGACCTGCAATTTGATCCAAGGTGAAAACAGGCTCTGGATTTAGTGCTTGCTTCTTTACTGCTTTTATTCTCAAAACTGACCTGGCTTTTTATTTCTACAATAGCTTCAAACATATATATCTGTGTCTATATTTACATGTATATCTATCTGTTATACTATTAGAAATACTGTTATACACTCACACACACTCATTACTGGATATGAATTTATAGTTATTTTCAGAGGGAAGTTTTGTCAAAACAAGGTAACTCTTCATAGCAAGAGATTGAAATCTTTCTTGAATAAATACTGCTACTGCCATAGTTAACATAAACTTCACAAATATGTACTTCAAATGTAATTTAATTTAGATTAGACGAACAATGACACTTTCTTAAGCTCACAAAATCAAATTATGTTGACAGAAAAGTAACAAAATAAATAATATTAAAAACCTTTTATTTGACCCCACCAACATTACAGAAAATTTGTTTTAGAATTGTCACCTATATTATCCTTTTAGCAAGTTTTAACATCAAATTTCTTGCAGTTAGAGTGCGAACACATGGAAAACAAATAATTCAAATTTAATAGGTTTAAGTGTACTATTCAGCATAAAAATTTTATAATGGTGCAGCTTGGCTTTTTTTCATTAAGTGAATAATTTTGAATTTTATGAAAAATATGATTTCAAATAAAATGATAAATAAAGCATTTTAAGGAGAATTAAAATCATGTTTTTTTCTCAGATGCATTGTATAAAATTATAAAAAAGAGAAAATTATATGTTTTTCAAAAGAACTGCAATATTTCACTTACACAATTTTCAAGTTCTCTCTAAAGAACACTACAGGGAAACTATGATCTTGTTAATATTGTCTAAATTTTATCACAAGTTTTATTTACATCTGAGTATGTACACTACTGATACTGAGCATTAAGTCCGAAGATTAGAAATAAACAATTCTCTTTGTTTCTTTGAGTGATTAGGGTTCACTTTATAAGTGGTACATTATTACCAGTCTGACCTTATTAAAACAGGTCACATAAATACCTTTAACAACACATCAGTACTTTCATCCTATAACCAGTTACTAGCCAAAATTAGTTATTAACATATAATTGTTCAGATCCTGCTTAAAGAACATCAAATCTATTTGCATTCTTATTCCTCAGAATATCCCTAAAAAGTAAATAATATCATTAGAATTTTTGAAAGCCAAATCACTGCCAGTGAAGCTAGGTCATATAGTGGGTAAGTGGTTAATCCATGATTCAAAATCAAGCAGTCTCACATGAGACTGTGCTCTTAACTACCATAGTAAATAGTTTATCTTGATCACTTTCTAAACTGTCTAATAAACCATATAGGAAACGAGGGCAATATGCTAAATCACCTATTGGTGTATTGTCAGATGATATGCATCTCTGTCTTATGATGTATTTATTCTGATTCCTCAATGACAAGCTACAAAAATACAGTCTACTAACATGAAGTGGTGAATTAATTGAGATAATTGACTTATAATTGGAAGAATATCAAAAATAGCAAGAACCAACACATCAGTAGAGTCTAATGAGCACTAATGAAAAATTTCTCTATAGCACACACAGTCATACATTTCCTGTGTCTATGTTACTGCTTAATATTCTAATTTCAGTAAGAAATCATATGATTCACCTAACATGGGTCAAAGAGAATAGGAAAAGCAGGTAACTGTTGTCCTAGCAGGATTGTGTCTTACGAGAGAAGTTTTTATTTTCCATGAAATTTTTTGAAACTATTTCCAGAAAGGTGAAAAATGAATGCTGGGAAGGCAAAGGTACCTAGGGCTCATTTCATGAACTTCAACAGGGAATTTGTAAAGATATTTGACTTCAGTTGTGTGTCCTATATCATGATTATCAACCAAAGTAATTGAGTCATTAGGCCAACAAGCATATCTTGCTTGTTATGTAGTTATTTTTGACATGACAAAGTAACTGAAGTTGGATTCCTAATATTTTTGTATCACTTCAGACTCCATTATTTATGAATTAGTAATTATGCAAATTAAAATTAAAAAATCATTAAAGCAAATTCCCATATACTATTTTATTTAACAATATTTTGTTGCTCATATGCCATTTCAGCTTTCTAGCAGGTAAAATTCTGAAAAAGGCACAGAAGATATAATACGCTATAAGTTAGTTAAAAGCATTTGAAGTTTTTTAAAAATTTTATTTTATTATGGGAATGTGGGGTACATGTGAGGATTAACTACCTAAGTAGGCTGCATGCAGGTGAAGTTTTAGCCGCTAATTGACCCTCAGTAATGAATCAAATACCCTTTGAGTTTTGTTTTGTTTTGTTTTTTTGAGTTGGAGTCTCACTCTGTAGCCCAGACTGGAGTGCAGTGGCCACTCCTGGCCACCGCAGCATCGACCCGCTTGGCTCGGGCGATCCTTCCTCCTCAGCCTTCCAAGTAGCTGGAACTACAGGCGCGCGCTACCACGCCCGGCTAATTTTTTGATTTATTGTAGAGATGAGGTCTCGCCAAGTTGGCCAGGCGGGTCTCGAACCCGCGGGCTCAGGCAATCTACTCACCTCAGCCTCCGAAGGCGCGGGATTACAGGCTGAGCCACCGAGCCCGGCACTCTTTGAGTTTTCACATGCTCCCTACCCTCCTCCCTCCCTCCCTCCTCTAGCAGTGCCCAGTGATTGCATATCCCTCCCTTGTGCTAATGTGACTAATGTTCAAGGCCCACTTATGAGTGAGAACATGCGGTATTCAGATATTTGTTTCTGTGATAGGTCACTTAGCATGATTGTCCCCAACTTCCTTCAATTTTCTGTGAAGTCCACAATGCCTCTCCTGGGAGTACACCCGGAGGAACATAGATCATTTTACAAAAGAATAAACATGTACATGCTTGTTTATTCACAATAGCAAAAACATGAAACCAACCCTACTGCCCATCAAAACTTAACTGAATAAATAAAATGTGGTACATATACACAATGGAGTATTACACAGCCATAAAGAGGGAAAAAATCATGAAAAATTCTAATAAAACAGCATACAGTAGTAGATGTCGAGTTGAAATTACAAAACAAAAACCTATAACTGTTTTAAAGAGAGATTCACCATGATACAAGCAAAAAATCACTTACTGATAATTAAAATATCATGTCGTTCATTGTACTCAAGAATGATGAGATTATGAGAATTTAACATTGGTATAAATGCCCATGAATAACAAATATCACTGCTACTTTAATATTATTGTATTTGTTTCCATTATGTAATTTTTCATCCCAAAGAGAAAATTTGTGTATATGAAAAGGCATGCTATTAATAATTACTCTTGGGCCACAGATGGAAACAGGAGCGTACCACCAGGAAAATAGAAAAAAAAAATTGTGCCCCTCATCTTACATTATGTTCCACTGCTTAGTCAAGTTTTCAAATACGACTATATTTTTATTAGCCTTAAAGATGAGTAAGATTTGTACAAGTCACAGGAAGAGATTTTAAATTCTCTGTGAAAAATAAAGACTGGAAATGGAAAAGAACATGGGTATATTGAGAGAATAGAAAGTATTAACAAGGTTAAAAATATTGACAGGCATACAATCAATGTCGGAGAATAGAAGAAATTCAATATAAGACGATTTCTGGCTGCCCTTGACAGATGTTTTGTGTCTTAGTTCCCATTTAGGTATTGTCATGTTTTTATAATATTCATTTCCGACTGTTTGTATCAGTCTGACAAGTAAAAATTTAAAAAGCTTTTTGTCATAAAAAGTAAAAATTTAAAAAGCTTTTTGTCATAAAATAAGTATGTGTTCTATTTAGATATTTAATGTTTGTAATGTGTATCAATTTGATATCTGTCATCTACTGAGCTGATGTTATGTTTGGGAATTGTTGAGGGGCTAAATGATCCCAAGTGTATCCTTGGTGACAAGATTTTGAGAAATCTTGGTGGAAAAATCTCTGACAGTATACATCCCTAAGTCTTAAGCAAAGAGATTACTTGTATAGTTTCCCATTTGCTTAATGCTTACAATGGCAAGTAAGTTGTTAAATCAGTGAGAGAAAGGACAACACTGACGTGACTGAAAAGTATTGCACAGGAAAAGACAGTGTCAACCCAAATCCTCTTTAAAAAATAAAAATAAGCAGGGCTCGGTGGCTCAGCCTGTAATCCCATGCCTTTGGGAGGCTGAGGTGAGTGGATTGCCTGAACCCGCGGGTTCGAGACCCACCTGGGCAGGCGAGACCTCATCTCTACAATAAATAAAAAAATTAACCGGCCATGGTAGCGCGCGCCTGTAGTTCCAGCTACGTGAAAGGCTGAGGCGGAAGGATCGCCGGAGCCCAGCAGTTCGAGGTTGCGGTGGCCGGGAGCGGCCACTGCACTCCAGTCTGGGCAACAGAGTGAGACTCCAACTCAAAAAATAAATAAATAAATAAAATAAATAAATAAATAAATAAATAAATAAATAAATAAATAAATAAATAAATAAATAGATAGATAGATAGATAAATAAATAAATAATTAAAAAAATAAAAATTAAAAAAGTCTTCCTCTGAAACGTGTTTGATGCACTATCATCTCTACTACTGGGTTCCTGAAATGAGTAAAGTCTCCTTAGGATCCATCAGTTACAGGAAAAAATTGGAGAAACAACCAGGTAGCAGTAACAGTTTATACTGACCAGAGCAAAAACAAAAAGAAAAACAAAACAAAAACATGACTAACAGCAGCAATATTTATGATACATTTGAAAATGTAACATTGGAATAAATTATAGAGAATCTTGTTTCACACTTCAATTTAAAAATATCGGTGGACTTCTAAGCATTTCTAAGAGCTGTCTGTCACACAGTTTGAAAATCATGCTTTAAGAATATTAACTTGGCAGCAACACAATAGTTAGACTGAACAAGGAAGCAGGGAGTTAAAAGAAAGGTGAAGAATTATGGGTCCATTCATACATCGAGTACATAGGACAATAAAGTGATTTTAGTGTGAAGGAATAGCAAGAGACACAGATGTAAAAATATTGTCAATGTCAAGATCGTTATTTCAGCAAAGTAACACAACATGATCAAATAGCTGGCATTGGAGCTTCCTACATATGAACAAAATAGTTGATACTTATTGAGTGTCTTACATAGGTAAACTCCTGGAATTATCATAACAACCTTTAGAGTAGGTATTATCTTCATACTCACCCAATAGATGAGGAAAATAATCTACAGAAAGTGTTTGCAATTTGCTCAAGGTCACATAGCTCATAAAGCACAGGGTTAGTATTTGAAACCTGGGTTAATCTGTAGTTTTACTTTTGAGTGGCTAAACTATACTGTTTGGATTAAGTTAATCTCCATATCTACCCCACATACAGCACTAATTCTATATGTTGTTATTAAGGACTTCAGTTAAGTAAAATTGAGAAGTACATGAAATTTGTTTTCTATAGTTAGAAATGATCAAATATAAACTCAATATCAAGACCTTAATGTCTTTAATATATCTTTGATATTTCCACTGACTTCTCAGCGATTATTCTCTAAAATCACTACATCCTATTAAAGCCTTGCTGTTCCACATTCTCTTTCTAATTTCAAGCCCAAGTCCCGTAAGTATATAAATTAATTAAAATTACATTTTTAATCATCACAATGACTTTCTTGTTTCCTTATAGAGAACACTTTCTTTGTAACTCAGTTTTGTTGGACTTAACCTAAAGAAGTAACCAATACATGAAGTTTAAAAGACATAAAAAGTTAATTTAGGGCAGATTATTTTATCAAAATTTTGAAATCTTATAATATAAAGAACCTGCATTTCTTTGTTAATTCTGCCACCTTAGTATTGAACTTATTTATAAAGTTCATCTTTTAAAAATATGTTAGTGATAAAAGTGTCACATTTCTCTGAATGGATATTCCACTTATGTCCATGTTCATTTGTAAACTGAATTAATATGCTTTAGAAGTATCGAGCATGTGCATAAGATTGGATTCATCACATACCTTAGGAATCTTTGCCTATCTTCACAATAAGTATATTTCCTCATAAGCAGGAGGAGAACTAACATGTGAATGGATACTTTTTAATAAATCACTCATAGTTATTTTGCAACAGTAATTTTTATGTATATAAATTTTAGGTTTTAACTTTAATTATGAATAAAAATGTTACCAATATTAATAAATTTCAACTCATAAAAAAAAGCTCTCAATTTTACACCAATCCTTATTTTCCTGTTGGTAACTCTACAAGTTATCCTGTGTATTATTTTCTTCCAATTTTATATTTTATGGAGCAATCAATATTGTCACTTGTTTAAGCATCAGTTGCATTCGATCACACATATTTCTATTTGAGTTATATGGAATCTGATCATAGAAGGATCTTTTAAATTATCTTTGATAATAGTTAACTGAAGGTTTCAACAATTTAGCTCAAGCAAAGTCATCTTTGTGGTGTTAATAATAAGCAGGATAATTTTAGGCGTAGATGTTACGACATGTAGAAGAACAATTCAGTTATCAATTTTTAAGAGAAGTGGAGATAATAACAATGTGATTTCTTTTTGAGTGTCCTTGTTAAGTGATACATTTTAAAACTGCTTAAATAAACTGAATAAATGTTATTTCACACAGTTAAGTTAGCAGCAACTGCTAATTTGGATGCATGACTTTAAAGAATGCCCAAAGACTATAGTTCTAAGACTATTCCTTATTTGCTTAATTTTTGCCTTACCAAACAATGACTCATTATATTGCTATTACTGCATTAATAGCACTAGTAATAGTAATAGTAACTATAATAAAATAGACATATTATATTCAACATTTTTCTTTATGAAGCATTTTATCCTTGAAAACATATGGATTTTTGAAAATAAGAGACAGAGATTGCAAGTATGCCAGACTCTTATTGGTTTCACTTCGGTTCTAGTGACTGGAAAAAAATAAGCACTTTTTCTTTCTCATTTAGAAAAGGCTAACATAGAAGATGGAAAGACACTGCTCTCTCAATTGCAACCCATCCTCAGATTTCTACTCTGTATTAGCCTCTGGTCACTAGTGTTCTATTGATAGTCATGAAATTAAAATTAAAGGCATTATTCATGTCTTCCTAGAGGAATGTATTGTGTTTGTTTGGTTGGTTGATTGGTTTTTTTGGAATGTCCCAATGTGACAGTCTAGAAAAAGCAATTCTTTATGCATTGAAGTAGAGAATGGATTAGAAAAGAGCTGAGTCAGTTAAATTCAACAAGAATTTAATGAACTCTCACTCTTTGCGATTTCTCATGTTAGAATCTGTGCCCAATAAAAGCATGATTAAGATAGACCCTCTGCCCTCAAGCAGAGAGGTGCAAGAGTAAATATAGCAGGAGTTAAGGAGCATCGGTTCTAATCTCTACCAATTAATTATTACAAAATATTTGGAGAGGCAATACATATTTTCTTATTTGTAAAAGGTAGGATATTATTGGTAATGATTTATTTTGGGTTTTCTGAATATTTAATAAAGTGAAGCATAGCGGCACTGTCCTGGTGAGATAAAAGTTTTAAAAACTTATGCAGAAATATTTGTGAAATATAAACTGAGGAACAGAGAACAACAGGTTGAGGTGCTTGAGCAGGCCCTGACAGGCAGTAGTGGAGAAAAAGCATTCCAGATATGCATGTGTTTAAAGATACAGGAATGCAGAGCACATCTGAGAAGTAAAAATACAAATCTTGAGTTGCATAGGATAGTTCAAATTAATAAAACTTTCTTATATTCATTGATAACTTTGGAAATGTTTAACTATTTGCATTATGTTAACTTGTTTTCTTTTTATCATCTTATTTCACTTCTTATCCCCCTTTTCTGGTATGCTTAAACCCTATATAGTAATCTGGTGTGCAGCTATTTATTATTTAGCCTACAACTTACAAAGTTTTCCATTACTGTCTCAGGCATAATGAGGCATATTCTAAGTCTGTTCTTTTGCATTAAAAAGTCATTGAAATCATCACAGATAATGTATTGAATCTATAGGTTACTTTGAATAGTGTTGATCTCTTAATTTTGTCTTCCAATTCACAATGACCTGATGACTTTTTATTTGTTGATATCTTTGTGAATTTTTCAGCAGTGTTTTGTATGTCTGTATGTTTTCAATCCACATTGCCTTCTTGATCAAGTTTATTCCTATGTAGCTTGTTCATTTTTATGCTATTGTAAATGGAAGTGCTGTCTTAATTTCTCTTTCAGAAGTGGTCAGTCTT
Organism: Carlito syrichta; assembly: GCF_000164805.1. NCBI lineage: Eukaryota > Metazoa > Chordata > Mammalia > Primates > Tarsiidae > Carlito > Carlito syrichta. The sequence goes on along the minus strand of NW_007252893.1, from coordinate 825,406 downwards.
GGTATATAGATATGCAACTGATTTTTGAGTGTTATTTTGTATCTTGCAACTTTCCTGATTTTTAAAACAATATAGCATTTTTTGTGTGAATACTAGTGTTTTCTATGTGTAATATAATGTCTTATATGAACATAAATAATTTTACTTCTTACTCTCAAATTTGGAAGCCTTTTAAAAGTTAGCTAATTGTTCTGGCTGGAGCTTTCAATGCTCTATTAAATAGAATTGGCTAATGTGCTCATAATTACTTTTTTCTTTATCCCAGATACAAATATTTCAGTCTTTCATCATTGAGCGTGGTGTTAGCTGTAGATTTTCACATATGGCCTTTGTTATGTTGAGGAAGACTCCTTCTATTCCTAGTTTGTTGGATAATTTTATCCTGAAATTTTATTAAATTCTGTCAAATGCTTTTTCTGGATCATTTGAGATGATCATGTGTTGTTATTGTTTACTCCCTCTGCTCTGTTAATGTATTCTATTGATTAAATTTAGGTTGTTTTTTTGTTTTTTTTCTATTGAGATTAGGTCTTTCTCTATCACTCAGATTGGAGTGCAGTGGCATGATCATGCCTCACTGCAACCTCAAACACCTGGGGTTGAGCCATCCTCTCTCTTTAGCTTCCCAAGTTGTTGAGAATATAGGCACATGCCACCACACCCAGTTATTTTATTTTTACTTTTCTAACAGAGTTGATGTCTGGCTATGTTGCCTATGCTGGTCTCAAATTCCTGGCCTCAAACAATTCTCCAGTCACAGTCCCCTAACATATTAATATTGTAGATGTGAGCCATCACACCTGGCCTAGTATGCAGAGTATAGAAATGTGACTGAATTTTTAGTGTTATTTTGTATCTTAAACTTTGTAGGTTAAAAATTATTGCATTTCAGGCAACCCTTTGGGGTCCACTCCCACTGTGGGAGTTTCTCTGTCTTCTCAATAAATCCTGCTTTCTCAAATAAATAAATAAATAAATAAAATTAAAATATATATATATATTTTATTTTATATATATATATTACATTTCAGGAATCAGGAATAAGTTGCACTTCATCAATTAATACCAGCATATACTCTTCTATAAATTTCACACATTTGATTCCTATATGCAAGTAATCAATGTTTTAGTTTTGTAATTTTTTTCAAATATGCTTAACAAATTTTAATAGTAGTTCATCCTTAATGAGAATATTAATACACTTCTTTTCTTCAGTTCCTTTATTTTTACATGGCATTATCTGGTATTTTCTATAACTTTGCTCTTTTTCAATCAAATTTTGTGATTTTCTCTTCAATGACTAGTGCTAACTTAACTTCCCAAAAATTGGTAATTTGGAAAAGAAAGTGCTTAAGGTGACATTTATTTTATTTTTATCTGTGGTAAGGTGTAAGGGCTGAGTTAAGGTTAAATTCATACATATAATCAGATATTATTTTGTTATGTGCTTTTCCATCCATACCGCCACCTCAGAAACACTTCAGAACTGATGTATTTATTTATTTGTTTGTTATTTATTTATTTAGAAAGGAGGTAGTAGTTTAAACTAGTTCTCTGAATTTAGTTTATTTTTATTTTTCTGATTTATGTTTTTACATTTATTTAAGGAACATTTTCTTCTTGAATTTCAGCTTTTCTTTCTTCTACCCGTCATTTCATCTTGTTTCATTGTATACTTTATTTTCTTCTTTTTTGTTCTTCCTTTCTTTATTTTCTTTTTCTTTTTTATTTTTTTCTTCTTTCTTCTTTCATTTTAATCTATGAACTCTGTCTAATTTGCAAACAATAACTATTACTAAAGAAGGCATACTGGATTTTGTCAAATGGTTTTTTCAGTGTCTAATGAAATATTCATAGGAATCTTCATTTTACACATGTTAACATAGTGAATTGCATTTATGGGCTTGCAAATGTTGAGCCAAACCTGCATTCTGGGAATGAAGACCACTTAGTTATGGTAGATGATCCTTGAGATGTGATATTGGATTACATTTGCCATAATCTTGTTGAGAATTTTTGCATCTATGTTCATCAAGCAGATTGGACTGTAATTCTCTTTTCTTATTGAATCTTTGCCAGGTTTGGGTATCAGTATGATATTAGCTTTGTATAATATGTTAGGCAGAATTTCATCATTTTTGATTGCCTGAAATACTTTCAATAAGACTGATATCAGTTCCTCCTTGTATGTTTTGTAGAATTCAGCAGGGAAACCATCTGGTCCAGGGCTTCTTCTTGTGTTTTTTGTTTGTTTGTTTGAGGATAAATTTCTTATGACTTAATTGATTTCCTAGACTGTTACTGGTATGTTTAGAACTTCAATTTCTCCTAGTTTCAATCTTGGGAGGTTGTGTGATGTCAGAAAATTCTCCATTTCCTTTAGATTTTCTAATTTATTTGTATTTGGATTCTCATAGTAATCTCTGCCAATCTTTTGAATATCTTTAGGATCATTTGTGGCACGGTCTTTTGTGTTTCTAATTGTGTTTATTTGAACTCTCTCTCTCAATTATTTGTTTGTTTGGTTTTTTTGTTTGTTTATTGTTAATCTGTTCAGGGGTCTGTCAATCTTATTTATCCTTTCAAAACACCAGGTTTTTGTTTTGGTGATCATTTATATGATAGTTTTGTCTTTTATATCTTGCAACTGTGATTCTTTTAGTTATCTAGATTTTTCTACAGAAATTAGATTTTAGATGATCTTGCCTTTCTAGCTCCCTTAGGTGTGATGTTAGGTTGTTTGCTTGTAATCTATTTTATTAATGTGCTTATGCAATACTATAAATCTTCCATTCAACACTGCTTTCATGGCATTCCAGAAATTCTGATAAGATGTGTCTTTGTTTTTGTTTAACCTGGAAATCTTTTTTATTTCTATCTTGATTTCTGTGTGACACAGAAGTCATCCAGCAGCATGTTGCTTAGTATCCTTGTCTTTCTGTGTTTGAGGAGATCATGTTGGTAACAATATTTTTTATTATTTTACTCTGATCTGAGAAGATGCATGATATTATTTTGACATTTTGAAATTTGTTCACATATGATTTATATCTGATAATATAATCAATCTTGGAGTATTTCCATGTGCCGATGACTAGAATGTATACTCTGTAGTTGTTGGGTTGAGTGTTCTGTAGACATCTATCAAATTCATTTGGTAAAGTGTCAAGTTATGATTTCAAATCTCCTTGTCAGTTTTTTGCCTCAATGATCTGTCTAGAACTGTTAGTGAGTATTGAGTTCTCCAACTCTGAGTATGAGGGTTAATGTCCTCTATTAGTTTACTTAGTGCCTGTTTTATAAAAGCTGTTGCTCCTGTGTTGGGTACACATATGTTCAAGATGGACATTTTTTGCTCTTTGAGTCTTTTATCATTATATAGTGTCATTCCATGTTCTTTTTAGCTTTTGATGTCTTGAAGTCTACTTTATCTGATATTAGAATTGCCACCCCTGCTCTTTTCTGCTTTCCATTTACTTCAGAGTTCATTTTCCAGCCTTTAACTGTGATCTTGCTGTGTTCTTTACCATGAGATAAGTTTCCTGGAAACAGATAAATGTTGGATCATGATCCTTTACCCAGTTTGCCAATCTATGCCTTTTCAATGGTGTATTCAATACATTCAGTCACAGTTGCAGTTCAAACTAATTATTTAAATGTGAGAGTTTATTTCTGTCATAGGGCTCTTAAGGGGATGCTTTGCTTCCTTTTTTACTTTGTATCTATATGTGTGTATTTTCAATTTTGAATGATCTGGATGCTCCTGTTAACTCTGAGTTAGCCTGCTTTTTGTGATGAGTATCATCATTCTTTTGTTTCTCTGTTCCACACTTTTTTAAGCATCTCCTGAAGAGCTGATATGGAGGCAGCACATTCTCTTAGGGATCAGATGTCTAGGAATAATTTTACTTCTTTATCACTAATGAAGCTTAGCTTGGCAGGGTAGCAAATTCTTGGTTGATCCTTGAGAACATTAAAATTGGAACTCCAGTTCCTTCTGGGTTGTAGTGTTTCTGCAGAAAAGTCTAGAGCAAACAAATATGTTTTAAGATATGTTCTATTATTTCAAATATTTTCTCTTACAAAAATTTATCTAGATATTTTGTCTGCAATATTTCTTGAAAAATTTATTATTATTTTTTTACAATATAAAATAAGTATGTGTCTGACAAAAGGACAAATGATAAGACAATGGAAAAATAGATTTATACACTCTTATTAATAATGAGAAAAATATGAGTAAATCAATATTACCAATTCAAAATGTGTAAGAAATGTTTTAAAATACTAAATACTAAACTATTTATATGTTTATATTAGTTGGGTAGCATTTAGATATAAATAATAAAATACTAAAGTGTTATCAAAAAACAAACAAAATTTCATCTCTCATATCAAAATAGTCCAGATATAGACAGTCTATTGTGTTATAGTGACTCCATGGTGTTACAAATAAGAGTCCTGCTGGGCTCGGTGGCTCAGCCTGTAATCCCGTGCCTTTGGGAGGCTGAGGTGAGTGGATTGCCTGAGCCCGGGGTTTGAGACCCGCCTGGGCAGTGAGACCTCATCTCTACAATAAATCAAAAAATCAGCCGGGCATGGTAGTGCATGCCTATAATTCTGGCTACTTGGAAGGCTGAGGCGGAAGGATCGCCAGAGCCCAGCAGGTCGAGGCTGCGGTGGCCGGGAGTGGCCACTGCACTCCAGTCTGGGCGACAGAGTGAGACTCCAACTCAAAATAAAAAATAAAATAAATAAATAAATAAATAAGAGTCCTAGAAGAGGCAGTCCTTCAAGATGAATCCTGAATGACTAACTTGGCCTAGTTTCAAATTTGAACCAAGTGGTCATTTGCTGACTAGAAGCCACACACATACTCTTATTCTTCAGAAAACCCACATCTGCTTAACTATGGAACTTTCAAGACTGCCTATTTCTGTTTGCACCATCTGAATTGGACAAAATAGACCATGACCTTCACTGACAAGTCAGAACTACGCAAGTGTCAGTTAATCAGAACTAAATAAGTTTTCATCCTTTATTTGCATAAGAACATCTGAATGATAACCCAGTTAAGGACTTTTTCTGTAAAAAAAACAAATGGTGGTGCTTAAGGATGGCAACCGACAGGTGGGACTGTAAGAGTCTCCGTGGAGGCAAGTGTTCACAAAGACTCTCTGAATGAGTAGGTGGGCACTGGTGGGAGCATGAAAGTCTGTCTGAGGGAATACTCTGATGCATGCACCCGGGTCCCCCCTCTGAGGGTGACTGTAAGCACCCACCCCCTGAGATTGGAGCACGGCTGGCAAGATCATGTGCAGGATCATCTGCTGCTTGCAGGAACGCACCTAAGAAAAGAATGCTGAACCCAGCTGATTCTCATCGCCTGGCACCTAGCCCACACCATCACCTGTCATAATGGACCAGCTGGAGCCCCAGATCTGATCAGTGGAGAGAGAGGATCAGGAAAGCCAGAGAGGAGTCCAGGCCCAGTGAGGAGCTGCCCATTGCAGCCATCTTCTTTGACCCAGGACCAGACAGAGATTTCCATTACCCTGGTCAGTTCTCTGAAGTCTCCAACTTGTTGCTTGAGGTAATCTCATCAAACTGGGAGAGATAGAAGTCCCTCTCCCCGGCTGAATTAGACACAGACAACTCAGATCTGTGTGGCAGACCTGACAGGCAGCAAGCCAAGTGAACGCAGATCTGACTCACTCCCTCCCAAAGTAGGCCTGCAGCAAGTGACCCAAGCTGAGTAACCATATCTACCTGCAATGAGAGCCAGAGAGTTAGAGATTAGAGCTGAAGGGACTTTGAGCATATAGGAAGGACCTCAGAGCCAGTTTGATGCCTTGTTTCTATTCTTTATTTTTATTTTTTCACTGTCTGTTTTACTAACCTTTGTTTGCTTTTTCTTTTAGGTTTTTTTTCCCCTTTCATTCTGGTTTTGATAATGTTTTCATGCTTGCTTTGCTTTTGGTATTTTGCCAATGTTTTATCTTTCTTCTTTCTATTCTTTAGACTCCCTGTTTGTGTAGGGAAAGAGTGCATCAAGAGACAGGATTTTATTGGACTGTGTTTTGTGTGATTACTTATATACTCTAGGGTTTTTTTTTCTATTTTCTGTCTTTGTGTCTCTTTTCATTTGTTAGCTGGTATGTCTGTCTGTTTTCCCCCCACTCTTCTCTCACTCCACCTTCCTCTTGACATCCCCCCTTCCTTATTCCATTATTTTCCTTTTTCTTACCACATTTTGTTCCAGGGAGCAACCTAAACTCCCACTGCATTGACAGATTGTAAGGCAGTGGGAAGTGGGTCCCTGGGTGCCTATACACCTATCAGTGGATACTGAGATCTGCAGAGAGATTCTGAATCACAGCTCTCCCCACAACTAAATCTCAAAACTGTAAACAGTGCCACCCTCAACCCAAAGTCCAACTTCAGACAGAGGATCCACAAAGGGAAGAATAGAAAACTGAGCAAAAAAGAAGTAAAAGCGATATCATCATCCCTGAAAAACAGAATTAAAGAAGAGGGGGGGAAGTATGGGAGGGAGACCTACACAAATGAAGAAAAACCAAAAGAAGAAGAATATGGGTCTCTCACAGACCCCTGAAATGTCAGACACTGGGAAAACACATTTTGGAATGCAAACAATGAAGAACCCCCAGAATGACTGATCTTAGACTATAAGCCCAGATATCAAGATATTAATAGAGAGAATAAAAATAATTGAGGAGACACAAGAGGAAAATAAGAAGGAGCTTATAACTGAGATAACAGCAGTAAAGAATACTGTGAATGAAATAAATAACAAATTGATAAGCATGGAAAGCACTATTAACCAAGCAGAAGAAGAATCTCAGAGTTAGGAGACCAAAATGTAGAACTAACCCAAACTGTCAAAAACATAGAAAAGAAGCCTAAAAAGATGGAACAAAACCTTCCGGAGATGAGCTATTACTTCAAGAGGCTGAACCTAAGAGTAGTTGGACTTCCCAAAACAGAGAGACAGAGGTCACCCTGGAACAAACATTCCATGAAATTATTCAAGAGAACTTCCTTCATCTCATCAGGGATGAGACCACTCACGTACAAGAGATTCAGAGAACCCCTTCAAGACCACAATTGAGAAGACCAACTCCTAGACACATAATAATTCACCTAAACATACTAGGTATAAAAGAAAAAATTCTAAAGGTAGCAAGAGCAAAGGTCAGACTACCTACCGGTAAAGATCAATCAGAATAGCAGCAGATTTATCTACAGAAACACTTCAGGCTAGGAGAGCTTGAAACCCAATCTTCAAAGTTCTCAAAGATAATCAATTTCAACCAAGAATAAACTAACCAGCTAAACTAAGCATCATCAGTGAGTAAGAATTAAAATCTTTCCCAGACATTCAATCCCTAAGAACCGATGCTGCCTCTATAACAACTCTACAAGAAACTTAAGAAAGCATTAAAAACAGAAAAAAGAAAAATAAGAACAATGTTTTTCTTCACAAGAATGCAGAAAAAAAATTGAAAACACACATGAATCATCCCAAAATCAAAAGAAATACAACAAAAAAAGGGACCAACAACAACTTTATAAGAACCTCATGACAAGGATAAAATATCACAGTTAAATAATTAGCCTGAACGTGAATGGACTCAAAGCATCACTGAAAAGTCATATAAAGGCAAAATGGATAAAATATCATGAGGTAACAATATATTATCTCCAAGAGACTCATCACACCAGAAAGGATACTCACAGACTCAAAGTAAGAGGATGGGAACCAAAATTTCAGGCAATAGGAACACAAAAAAAAGCTGGAGTTGCAATCTTAATCTCAGACAAAATACCCTTTAAGCTATCAAAAAAAAATTTTTTTTTAATTAAGAAGGTCACTAATAATGATAAAAGGCTCAATCCATCAACAAGAAATATCCATCCTAAACATATATGCACCCAACATAGGAGCAGCAACATTCATAAAGCAGCTTCTAGGCAAACTTAAAAAAGAGATCGGCTATAACACTATCATAGTTGGGTACTTCAAAACCCTACTCCCAGCCCTGGACAGATCATCAAGAAAAAAAATCAGCAAGGAGATCCACAACCTCAATGAGACTCTTGAACAAATGGACTTAATTGGCACCTACAGAACACTCCACCAAATGACCACAGAATATACTTTCTACTCATCACCACATGGAATGTACTCCAAGATCGACCATATCATCGGCCATAAATCAAACATAAACAAACTTCATAAGATTGAAATTTTGCCATGTATCTTCTCTGACCACAGTGGAATAAAAATAAACATCAACATCAACAAAGTTCCCCCAAAACTCACAAAGACATGGAAACTAAACTGTATGATGCTAAGCAACTCCTAGGTAAAAAATGAAATCAAAGCAGAGATAAAAGTTACCTGGAAACAAATGAAAATGAAGAAACGTCTTACCAAATCTCTGGGATGCCATGAAAGCAGTAGTAAGAAGGGAATTCATATCTTTACAAACACACATTTAGAAAATGGAAAGATCATAAATTAACAGCCTAAGAAGTCACCTAACAAAGCTGGAAAACCCTAACTTCAGAAGACCACCAAAACCCTAATTTCAGAAGAAGAATTCAGATCACCAAAATAAAAGCCCAAATCCAGGACATAGAAGATAAAAAGACAATACAAAAAAAATCAATGAAACAAAAATCTGGTTCTTTGAAAGGAAAAAAGAAGATCTATGGTTGCCTAGCCAGACTGACCAAGAAAAAGAGAGAAAAAGCCCAAATAAACTCAATCAGAAACACAAAAGATGAAGTCACAACTGACCCTGAAGAAATAGAAAATACTATCAGAGAATATTTACAACTGTATGGAAACAAACCTGAAAACCTAAAGGAAATGAGGACTTTCTGACATCACACAACCTCCCTAGGTTGAAACAAGAAGAAAATGAGACCCCAAATTCACCAATAACAATCAAGGAAATTGACTATATCATAAGAAAATCACCTACAAAAAAACCCCCCAAAAAACCTGGACCAGATGGTTTTCCAGTAGAATTCTGCAAAACATACAAGGAGAAATTGGTACCAATTCTAATGAAAGTGTTCCAGGTGATTAAGAATGATAGACCTCACCCCAGATCATTTTATGAAGTTAACATCACATTCATAACCAAGCAGGTAAGGACTCAACAGAGAAAGAGAATTACAGGCCAATATCTTTGATGAACATAGATGCTAAAATTGTCAACAAGATCCTAGCAAAGCAGATTCAACAACACACCTTCAAAATCATACATAACAACTAAGTAATCTTCATCTCTGGGATGCAAGGCTGGTTCAACATTCATAAGACCATAAACATAATAAAATACATCAACAGGCATAAAAACAAAAATCACATGATTACATCATTAGATGCAGAAAAAGCTTTTGATAAAATCCAGCACCACTTCTTGATAAAAATCTTCAAACATCTAGGAATAGGTGAACCATACCTCAAAATAGTAAGAACCATCTACAAGAAACCCACAGCCAGCATACTCCTAAACAGACAAAAATTGGAACCATTTCCCCTGAAAACTGGAACAAGACAAGGATGCCTACTCTCATCCCTCTTGTTCATCTTAGTTTTGGAAGTCCTAGCTAGAGTGATCAGTGAAGAGAAGGGTATCCAAATAAGAAAAGAGGAAGTCAAGTTATCTCTCTTGCAGATGACATGATTCTATACCTTGAAAACCCAAGAAAGTCTGACAAAAACCTCCTTGTACTGATTATGGACTTTGGCAAAGTCTCAGGGTATAAAATAAATGGGCAAAAGACAATCGCATCTCTATACACCAGTAATAAGCAAACAGAAACCCAAATAAAAAGTACAGTTCCATTCACAATAGCCACACACACACACACACACACAATGAAAACCTTGGCGTCTTCCCAACCAGAGAGGTGAAAGACCTTTACAATGAAAATTACAAAACACTGCTCAAAGTAATCAAAGATGACACAAACAAGTGAAAAAATATTCCATGCTCATGGATTGGATATCTTAAGATATCCATTTTACCTAAGGCAATCTACAGATTGAATGCAATCCCATCAAATTACCAGCAACATTCTTCTCAATCCTAGAAAAAAACAATACCGGAAATCATATGGAAGCATAATGACCACGAATAGCCAAAACAACCCTCAGGAAAAAAAAAAAAAAGGCAGGAGGTATCACACTCCCAGACTTTAAACTTTATTATAAACAAAACAGCTTGGTATCGGTACAAGAATAGGCACATAGATCAATGGAATAGAACTGAGATTCAAGAAGCAAAACCTTAATTTTTCAACCAGCTCATCTTCGACAAAGCCTCCACCACCCACTACTGGGGTGAGGAAAACCTATTCAGTAAATGGTGTTGAGAAAACTGGATGACCACGCAAAAGATTGAAACAGGACCCCTACCTATCTCCATACACAAAATTAACTCTAAATGGATCACAGACCTAAATGTAAACCTCAAACTGTAAGAACCTTAGAAAATGTAGGAGATATTCTTATGGAAGTTGGAACTGGCAACCAATTCTTGATCAAAACCCGACGTGCCTAGGCCATAAGAGATAAGATGGACAAGTGTGACCTTTTCTAACTGACAAGCTTCTGCAAAGCCAAAGAAACCATCAAGAGAGCAGGGAGACAGTCCACAGACTGGGAAAAAATATTTACCAACTCCATGTCTGACAAAGGCTTAACATCAAGGATCTACACAAAACTCAAACATGCTTAAAAAAAAAAAAATAGCCTCATTACAAAGTGGGCAAAAGATATGAATAGACACTTCTCAAAAGAAGACATATGAGCAGCCAACAGATACATGAAAAAATGTTCAACCTCACTAGTCATCAAGGAAATGCAAATTAAATCTATACTGAGTTACCACCTAACTCCAGTCAGAATGGCCATCCTCAATAACTCAAAAAAATAGCAGATGCTGGAGAGGATGTGGTGAAAAGGGAACACTTCTACACTGTTGGTGGAAGTTCAAACTAGTACAGGTTCTGTGGAAATCAGTGTGGGGAATCCTAACAGTTATAAAAATTGACCTTCCATATGACCCTGCAATTCCTCTACTGGGAACATACCCAGAAAACTCAAATCACTCTATAAAAAAGATACCTGTACATGTATATTTATCGCAGCATTATTCACAATAGCAAGAACATGGAACCAACCATGCTGCCCATCAAAAGAGGACTGGATAAAAAAATGTGGTACATATACACAATGGACTATTATGCAGCCATAAAGAAGAACAAAATCATGAACTTCGCAGCAACCTGGATGGAATTAGAGTTTATAATACTGAGTGATCTCTCACAGGAACAAAGAGGTGAGTATCATATGTTCTCATTCATAAGTGGACCTTGAACATCTGCCGTAATACTATAAGAAAATGATTGACAGTAGTGGAAAACTGTGGGGGAGGGATGGGTGGGTGGGGAGGTGAGATTGACAGTAGTCGATATCTGCCTGAGGAAGGGAGGGCACACCTCATCAACAAGGGTACCTGCACAATGAATATTTATATGCCTCATCCTGAATTATACCCCACAGTTTTAAAATAAAAATTAAAAGAGGAAAACAAACAAACAACAACAACAATAACAAAAAAAAATCCCTACCTTTGTTCTCTGAAGCTGCAGCTTCATTTTATACTGAAAGCTGTATCTCCCTGGTTGGTAAACTCTTCACTGGAATGAAGTCTCTTTACTAAAAATTTCTCTCCAGAGAACTTCTGTAAACAGGATCCAGAATTCTTCTTTATTTTTATTTTAATATTTTCAATACCATCATAAGTCAAGATGGCTGCTGACTCTCCATCTCATACACGACCATATCAGAAAGCAGGAAAAACAGCTGATAAAAAGAGTACTTACCTCAAATATTAGAGATTATTTTTTATAAAATTACTGAAGTACACTTTACCAAATATGTCACTGATAGACTTAAATATATAAACACATCTGTTAGCAAAAGACTCTTAGAAATATCTGGTAAAACAAAGGATTGTGATACTAAAAAGGAAGAAAGGAAACAGACAATCAGATAAACCTATGGGACTAGTCACAATTGCAGTACAATATAGATAAAATTAATAAAGTCATAGATTAGCGTGCTTTAAAAATCCCTCTCTCAATCTCAATTTGTCTCTCTGTCAGACTCTCTCTCTCTACTTATACCTGTACTTATATCTATATCTTTATCTGTACCTATATTTATGTAGATATAGAGAGAGAGCAAGTGAGCAAGCGAGAGTGAGAAAGAGAATAAGATTGAGAGAGAGAGAGCGAGAGTTAAGGTTTGAAACTGTGTTTTGCAATTCTTGAAGTGAATTCTTCAATTCCAAAAGTTCAGTTTGGTTCTTTTGTAGAATGACTATGTCAACTTTCAATTTCTGGATCATTTTCTGTGGTGTCTTTGTTTTGGATTTCCACTTTCTCTTTGATCACATTGAGTTTCATTGCCACCCATATTGTGAATTCTATATCTGCCTTTATAGACAATTCATTCTGGTTAGGATCCATTGCTTGGGAGCTTTTGTGATAGCTTCAGGATGATGAAACACTCTAGCTGTTTTTGTTGTTGTTGGAGTTATTGAATCAGATCCTTCCAATCTGAAAAAGCGAATGCTTCTTCTTCTTCTTCCTTTTTTTTTAAAACCCTTTGAATTTACTATCATTGAAATGAGGTTTTTATTTTTCTTCTTCTTTTTTTTTCTTTGTGGGTATGGCTGTGAGGTATGTTGTGTGTGGTTGACTGGCTTTGTTCCTGGGTACTTTCAGAGAGCCACTGTTCCACACAAGTTTCTCTTGGCTGCAGAAAGCATCCCGAAGTGAGACTGTCTCAGAGAATGCTTGTAGTGGTGTATTTTTGTTAAGTGCTGTAGTAAGACAGATTTAAACATAACATCTGAAACTATAGACATTCTAGAAGAAAAACTAGAAAAACTTTTCTGGACATTGGCCTTAGCAAATAATTTATGATTAAGACATCAAAAGCAAATGCAACAAAAACAAAAACAGATAAAAAACTTAATTAAACTAAGAGTTTCTGCACAGTAAAAGAAACAACAGAGTAAACAGACAATCTACAGAATAAGAGAAAATATTTGAAAACTATGCATCTGACAATGGTCTAATATACAGAATCTATAAGGAAATTAATTTAATCAACAAGAAATAAAACAACTCAAAAAATGAACAAAGGATATGGACAAACATATCTCAAAAGAAGACATACAATCAGCCAATCTTATGAAAAAAATGCTTAACATTACTACTAAGAGAAAAGCAAATAAAAACACAATGAGACACATCTCACACCATTAAATTAGAAGGATTATTAAGTCAAAAACAAAAGATGATAGTGCGGTTGCAGAGAAAAGGGAGCTCTCATAAACTGTTGGTGGGAATGTAAGCTGGTTCAGCCACTGTGGAAAGCAGTTTGGAGATTTCTCAAATAAAAAATTAATCATTCAACCCAGCAATCCTACTACTGGATATATACCCAAAGGAGCATAAATTATGCTGCCGAAAAGACACTTTCACTGATAAGTTTATCACCAACCCTACTCACAATAGCAAAGACATGAAACAAACCTATGTGCCCATAAGTGATGGGTAGGATAAAGAAACTGTGATACTTACATACCATGGAATAACACAGCCATAAAAAGAATGAAATCATGTCCTTTGCAGCAATGTGAATGCTGCTGGAGGGCATTATTCTAAGTGAATTGGTGTAGAAACAGAAAACCAAATACTGTAGGCTCTCATTTATAAGTGGGAGCTAAATATTGGGTACACATGGACATAAAAATGGGTACAACAGACAATGAGGACTCCAATACAGAGAAGAGAAGGAGCAAAGGAAGGGTTGAAAAATAGTTCTTTGGGTATCATGATCACTATTTGGTGATGGGTTCAGTAGAAGCCCTAACTTCACAAATATACCCATGTAATAAACCTGCACATGTACCCACTGAGTCTAAAAATAAATAAACTGCTTTTAAAGCTTAAGCAAAGAGAAGTGTAGCATTCTCACTATTTTTAACTCCAACATACTAAAATGTATTTTCTAAAAATTAGAATTCATTAGAATATATAGGTGTAATGAAATAAGAAACTGTTCTCCTCGTAAAGAAAGTAATACTGCTTCAATATTACAATGATATTGGTGGAATAAAACTAAATTTAATCAATAATGAAAACATTAAAGGCATATACATGCAAAGACAAGAATACTAAGCTTCCCAATTCCATTTCCTTCCATCCTTTTTCTCTGTGTAACATGTTGTGTTCATCTGCCTCTTAGTTTCTTTTTAGATATGACAGTTTCTCTACTCAATTTAATCATGCATCTGTATATAGCTTCTCATGAGTTTCTTAATTTAGCTTTATGACTTTTTCAATTTTCTATCCCTTAGTGTTTTACTTTAAATTTTGAAAATTTGCCTAAATCTGGTGATATAGTCTATGTCTTTACTAAAGAAGTAATATATTGCAACTCCCAAAGTTAAGGTTGAAAAAAGTAAAGGAAATGAGCTACTTTTCATTTATTCAGATCCAATCTGTAATTAAAATAGATAAACTATGAAATGTATAATGCAATCATATATCTTTAATGTAAAAATCTATCTATTGCTTTAGAATTTGTTAAAAGGCTTCCACATTCATTCTTCTTATAATTTTTCTAATAAACAGAAATATTTAGGCTACTGCCCTCTCCAGTACTCCCTATATAATTTTTTCTGTAATTATTTTCAAAAAAAGTATGATTATATTAAGAATAGAGTTTAACTTATAATATTCATTTACTCTTTAATGTTATTTATTTTGTCTCTTTTCATCATCATCCTAGCAAATTTTTTCAGAATTTTTAGAATGATTTTTTTAATGCTGTATCTTCAGTAACCAGTAACTTGATGGAACAAAGCTAGAGATCAATAAATAAGGAATTAATAACTATAAAAGAAAATTATCACAAGCTTGATTTCATGAATGAATAAAACAAATTCAGACTCTAGAAATGGCCCAAAGTTATAGAACTATTAAATCACAGAGAAAGTATTTGAATTTGTGTCTTTTGCTCCAGAATTCCAAGTTATTTGTAATAAATTGAATTGCCCACCTGTTGATTTTTTCCATTTAAATGATTAAAAATGTATTTCCCACAATGGTGACAGGCATCTCTAGTTAATAAAAGCAGTTGAAAATAAAAGGAAAATATTTTAAGCATTTTTATGTGTTTCGTTTAGAACAGATTCCATGGTTACTAAAAACTTAAGAGTCATCTAAAGAAATCATTGTAAATTAAATTACATAACATTAAAATATAGAAAAAAGAAACACTTAAATTTTGTTGAAGTGACAGATGGAACATAATTTGCAGCAATGGGTTTTCAGTTCCCCAAAAGTGCAAAGTCTTTCTGTTTTACAAGTGTTAAATTGCTTCTGAGGTTCTTAGAATATAAAACTCAAATGAGGAATAAATTTAAGAAAATGAGGTATAGATTTAGTAGAGAGCTTAAATGAATTGAATGAATTTTAAACATTTTATAAACAATGAACAAAAAGAATTATGCATTTAATGTAATTTGTTATGCAAAATTTAAACTATGTGACTAAATTGTATGTAAAAGGAGCATGTTTTGAAAGAATATTGCAAATGCCATTCAGGAAGTATTTGATTCACATTCTAGACAAATTTTATTGTACTTTAAAAATAAATAGACCCTCCACAGACTGCTAAATTACACATTGCAACTTCTTTTATAGTTTTGAACAGTGATGAAATAAGGTAATCAAAAAGCCAAATTAATATTAAAAAATCCATTTCTGTAATATATTTTCTACATATCAATTTTAATTGAAATATTTCTGCATATAATATCAGCTTTAAGAAATATAGTCTAGTATATTAGAAATTATTTCTATGTTTAGATAGTATATTGCCTGTAATAATATTTATTGTATATTATAGTCAGTCTTTTGAGGAGAAATGTATTTGTCAGAATTTCAAATCTTGGTTAATGGAGAATATAAAATTGTCATAATCTCGTTGAATTTACAAAGCCAAGTTTTCATGATTATTCAAGATAATATTATAATATTTTCAACAGTATTATAGTATTTTCTTCAAAATAATATAATTTTTTCAGTTGAGCATACTATGGCCACATTAAAATAATAGTGTTGTTTTTGTTATTGTTTTAATCACCCCAACACAGAATTTTACTATTCTCAGGATTAGCTGACTGAAAAATGGTACTAATAGTTATGGAGGTAGCATTCAATAGAAGATTTGGACCATCACCTTTTGTGTTTGTTTTTACTGTAGTTAAGGGATTTGAAAAGTAAAGAAATAATCCAAAAAATAAGCTAATGAAATAACACTTCATATTTGGAAAGCAACTGTCAGTGGGCAAATTGTCGGAGGCAGAGAATATTTTTGGCATGTTAAAATTATATAAAAAAGGAAAGGAAATATTATATGTATAAAAGTTTTAAAACTATGTCTTTTTTTGTTCTGTATAAACCTAAAAATAACATTTATAATTTCATCAAAATGAATTTGGCTTGAGTTAGTACAAAAACATTTTGTTCTATTAATATATTTTTATAATTTAGGATAACAGCAAACATAACATTTATCAAATTGTTACTGTGTCTCGGACATGTTTCTAATCATTTCACATAAAAGTACAGTTAAAGCACATGATAACCATATTAAGTAGAAGTTATTACATTTACCATGTTTTCTCATGGAGAAGGTAAATACCTTACTCTAAAGCACAATAGTAGGATGACTAAATGAAGTCAGAATTTTTTTATTTCAATTTTTTTGAGACAGAGTCTCACTCTGTCTGCCAGACTGGAATGCAGTCACAGAATCACTGCTATCGCAACCTCGGTCTTCTGGGCTCAGACGACCTTCCTCCTTACCCTTCCAAGTAGCTGGAACTACAGGCACCCACCACCATGACAGGCTCATTTTTTAATTTATTATAGAGACAGTAGCCCAAACTTGTCTGGAATCCCTTGGCTAAGGTAATCCTCTGGTCTCAGCCTTGCAAAGTGTTGCTATTACTGGTGTGACTGGTGTGAGCCACTGTGCCTGGCTGAAGTCAGAAATTAAAAATCAGGAATTTTAAAGCTACAGTATTAAAGAGCCCCTACAACAAAACACCTTGACATGTTCAGTTAAATATTCCTGTGGTCAAGGTTTTATCATTCTTCTTTAATTAATATTTTATATGAATATAAATGTATATGAAAATAAACTTCTCTCTGGAAACACTCAAATATTTTCTAGTACTCTATTTTGAAACCAGAAATTTGAAAATTACATCATATTTGTATACATTACTATTTCTAGGACATTTAGAAGTTATTTTTTATTCTATGCAGTTGTTTTAGTCCCTGTAAGATGCCACACTACATTCTCAATGTACAAATTTCACACTGAATATAAGGTCAAAGTCATCCTTGAACAGTTCAGACACAAATAAAGTTTTATGCTTTCAATTTCAATCTGTTTCTATCTCTCTACCTTTTTATTCAATTTGTATAGTCCTCCTTGAAAATGCACCGTGGTGCTTAATGAATATATATGTTAATATGTGTGATTCTACCTTAAATATGTATCTAAAATTCAATTTGTCCTATTTGCTGTTTTGCACCAAACAATATAACATTTTATTCTAGCCCCTATATTTGGATATCTTTTTAAATTACTGTGTTGCAGTTTACTTCTTCAGCCCACACTTCTCTTATTCTGTACTTTTTTCCTATCACAAACAAAGCTGCAGTGTTTTCTTGTGCATGCGTTCTTAGGTTAGTTCACTTATTTGAGTTATATACTAAGAACTGGTTTTGCAATGTCATGGGATTTTTACACAGATAAGGGTAAATGACACTGCAAATGTTGCTGTGATAACTTTTATTCATGCTTATTAATATTTACTTCTATTTGCAAGCTTTTCAGTGTAGTGTTAATTGATTATTTGAATAATATAGTGCTTTCTTTACTATTATTTTATTTGTATTTTTTTCTTTGTTTAAAAGACATGAGATTCCTTTTGAAACATTTTGTAACCAAGTTTCACTTATACTTACCATCCATTTATATGTTTTGTACAGCTTCCCTTGAGGAATTTTTCTTTTACTTTTTGTCTAATAGAAATAGTCATCTTTTGAAATATTAAAGTAGTGACTATTCATTTTGTTAGTTTTCCTTAGTAAGATTGACTAATCTTTTTTTGTTTTTAAATGAGAGCAGGGATTACATGTCTTATTTATCAGTTTCTAGTGCTTACATTAGCCTACCAAACAAAGCATATAAAATATATTTTTATGAATAAAATGACAAATGCATTAGCCAATGTCTTTATAATAACTCTACTGATTTTTTTTTAGCATTTATATTTTAACTTACTTGGGTTTTATTTTTGCAAATGGTGTAAAGCAGACATATTTTCCACAATTGGATATCCAGTCTTCAAATACAATTTTATGAATAAAGAATCATTTCCCTACAGCTTTTTAATATTATTTCCATCACATACAATTTCATTTCTCAAAGAAAAATTGCATCAGAAAAATTAAAAAGGCAAGAGAGATTTTATTCAAGACTATTGCAATTTGGGTCAAGTCTACCTCAATAGGGAAAGAAATTGAACTTAGCACTTGTTGGGGGCAGGGAGTGGGATACAAAATTTTCAATCACTGATGCAACCTGGTAAAAAAAAAAATAACTGGAAGACATCATTAGGAAGTGAGTAAGTCAGTATAATTTTAGGTCAATAATTTGTCAATTGGCATTTATTGACATTAAGAACCTAGTTGACCACAAAGATTGGAAGATTCTGGCTGTCTTTTCCTTAAAGATGGCATTTTCAAGGAATAGTTCCCATGTCCTTGAGAAAGTGGGATCTGGTTGGGAGGTAATTTACATCTCAGTGTAGCAGAGAAAACATTTATAGCTGCAAATTTTCTAAAATGCTCTAGGAAAGCAGAAGACAAGGGGTAAGAGATAGGTAAAAATCTTTCTTTTTTTTTTTTTTTGAGTTGGAGTCTCACTCGGTCGCCCAGACTGGAGTGCAGTGGCCGCTCCTGGCCACCGCAGCCTCAACCCGCTGGGCTCCGGCGATCCTTCCGCCTCAGCCTTCCGAGTAGCCGGAATTACAGGCATGCGCTATCTCGCCCAGCTGATTTTTTGATTTATTGTAGAGATGAGGTCTCGCTGCCCAGGCGAGTCTCGATCCCGCGGGCTCAGGCAATCCACTCACCTCAGCAAAACCTTTCTAAAGTTTAGGCAAACTAAAGGTAATGTTAAGACTGTCTTGTTCATATTATAAGTATACTCTTTTTGGACCATATTCTGTCATATGGATAAATATGTTCTATTTGAAGCATTTTTTATTTAATTGCTATTACTTGTTAATTTTGTAATATCCGGACACTAAATATTTTTATTTGTTGAATTTGTGTTTTAAAGTTTTGTCTTCGGGAATTTTTTTCTCTTTCTTTCTTTCTTTCTTTCGTCTGTGAGGTATGCAATACCAGCTTGTCAATTTTTAACGAAAGATTATGTTGAGATATTCATTGAGTGCAAAAGACATTGCCATTTATCTACAAAAATTTCTTCCTTAGGTGTCTTGTTAGGCTGTTAACTTGTGATCTTTCTATTTTCTTCATGTGTATTTGTAGTGATATGAATCCCCCTCTTACTACTGATTTCATGGCATTAGTAAGATGTTTCTTCATTTTCATTTGTTTCCAGATGTCTTTTAATCTCTGTTTTGATTTTCATATTGACCCAGGAGTTGCTTAGCATTACGCTGTTTAGTGTCCATGTTTTGCAGGTTTTGGGGGAGCTTTGTTGGTGTTGATATTTATTTTTATTCCACTGTGGTCTTAGGAGGTGCATGGCAGAATTTCAATCTTAAAAAAAATATTTATGCTTGATTTATGGTCAAGGATGTGATCGATCTTAGAGTATATTCCATGTGGTGATGAGTAGAATGCATATTCTGTGGTCGTTGGGTGGACCGTTCTGTAGGTTTCAATTAAGTCCGTTTGGTCGAGTCCCTTTGAGGTTCCGGATCTCCTTGATGATTTTTTGTCTTGATGATCTGCCTAGAGTTGTGAGTGGGGTATTAAAGTCCCCAGCTAGATAGTGTTAGAATCAATATCATTTGCCTGAAATTTTGCTTCCCATCCTCCTACTTTGAGTCTGTAGCTGTCCTTTCTGGTGAGATGAGTCTCTTAGAGACAATATATTGTTGCTTCATGATATTTTATTCATTTTGTCATTCTCTGTCTTTTCAATGGTGCATTTAGTCCATTTATATTCAGGCTAATTATTGAAATTTGAGTTTATTCCTGCCAAGAGAATCTTACAGAGTTGTTCCTATTTGTTTGTTGTCTTTCTTTTGATTTTGGGGTTGATTCACATATGCTTTCAATCTTTTTCCGGCACTCTTGTGAAGAATATTGTCATTCTTTTTTCCCCTTTTTTCTGTGTTTAATACTTTCTTAAGTGTTTCTTGTAGAACTGGTCGAGAGGTAGTATTAGTTCTTAGGGATCGAATGTCTGGGAAAGATTTTAATTATCCCTCACTGATGAAGCTTCAGTTAGCTGGGTAGGTTATTCTTGGTTAAAATTGTTTATCTTTGAGAACTTTGAATATTGGGCTCCAAACTCTCCTAGCCTGAAGTGTTTCTGTAGATAAATCTGCTGCTATTCCAACTGGTCTTCAGTGGTAGGTAGTCTGACCTTTTTCTCTTGCTGCCTTTAGGATTTTTTCTTTTATATCTACTTTGTGTAGGTGAATTGCTATGTGTCTAGGAATTGGTCTTCTCATTTGTTGTCTTGCAGGGGTTCTCTGAATCTCTTTTGTTTGAATGGTCACATCACTGATGAGATGAGGGAAGTTCTCTTGAATAATTTCATAGAATGTGTGGTACAGGGTCATCTGTCTCTCTTTCTGTTTCAGGAAGTCCAATTACTCTTAGATTCAGCCTCTTGAAATAATTGCTCATCTCTTTAAGGTTTTGTTTTTTTTAAACTTCTTTTCTAAGTTTTTGACAGTTTGGGTTAGTGCTATATTTTGTTCCTCAAGCTTGAGATTTATCTGCTTGGCTAATTCTGCTTTCCATGCTTATCAGTTTGTTATTTATTTCATTCACAGTATTCTTTACTGCTGTTATCTAAGCTGGCAACTCCTTCATTCTTTCCTCTTGTCTCTCTTCAATTCCATTTATTCTCTCTATTAATGCATTGATATGTGGGTTTGTGGTTTGAGACCAGTCATTCTGGGGGCTATTCATTATCTGAGTTCTAAAGTCTGTTTTCTCAGTGTCTGTCCTCCCATGGGTCTGTGTAAGACCCATATTCTTCTTTTGGTTTTTCTTCACTTGTGTAGACCCCCATACACACTTTTTTTCCCCTTGTCTTTAATTCTGTTGTTCAGGTATGATGCGGTTGCTTTTACTTCTGTTTGCTCAATCTTCTATTCTTCCTTATGTGGATCCTCAGGCCTTGTTCAATTCTGAAGCTGGACAGTGGATTGAGAGTTGTACTTTTTGCAGTTTTGAGATTTAGTGAGGGGGGAAGTGTGATTTGAAATCTATCTGCAGATCCCAGTATCTATCAACAGGTGTTTGGGCACCCAAGAACCCACTTCTCACTGCCTTATAATCTGTCCATGCAGTGGGGTATAGGTTTGCTCCCTGAAAGCAAAATGAGATAAGAAAAAGGAACAGAATGGAAAAAGGAAGGGGGGGGGCAAGAGGAAGGTGGAGAGAGAGAAGAGTAAGCCAGGAAACCGACAGATGTACCAACTAACAAATGAAAAGAGACACAAAGACAGAAAAGAGTAAAAATGGCTAAAACATACAGACAATCATACAAACGCACATATCAACAAAAACCTCCCTATTGATGTACTCTTCCCATACAAAAACAGGAAGTCTAAAGAAAAAAAAAATAAGAGACCAGAAACAAAGCAAGTACAAAAACATTGCCAAAAACAGAAAGAAAATGAGAGAAAAAAAAAGTAAAACAAAAACAAACAAAAATGAGCAAAAAAAAAAAATACAAGGAACCAAACACACTGTGAGGTCATTCCTGGTAGTCCAGTGTCCTTTTAGTTCTGATGGTTAGCCCCTTCCCTCTCCTTTCTGGGCAAGTTGATAGGGTTGCTCACAGCTTGGGTCAGATGCCCCAGGCCTACTGTGGAAGGAGGGTGAATCAGATCTGGACTCACCTGGTTTGCTGCCTATCAAGTCTGCCACTCAGATAGGAACTGTTTGTGTCTAATCCAGCATGGGGGAGGGGCTTCTGTCTCTCCCAGTTTGATGAGATTACCATAGGTCCCAAGTTGGAGGCTGGGTGGAGCTGGGTAGAGCTGGGCGGGGCAATGCAGGTCTCTGCCTGGTCCTGGGACAGAGATAATGGCTTGAGTCAGTGTTTCCTCACCAGGGATGGAGCTCCTCTCTGGCTCTCCCTGATCTTTTCTTTCCACTGATCAGATTGGGACTCCAGTTGATTTGCTATAATAGGTGATGGTGTGAGCCAGGCGCCAGGAAATGAGAATCAGCTGGTTTCGGCAGGCTCTTCTCCTGAAGAGTCCCATGAACAGCAGATATCTTACTTGCCTGTGGCTCCAATCTCGGGGGGAGGGGGGTGAGGGTTTGCAGTCACCTGGAGAGGCAATTCCTGGGTGCCTGAACCTGAGTCTCCCCTCAGACGTACTTTCACTCACCCACCAGCACAAACCTACTACTCATGCAGAGGGTCTATATGGACACCTGCTTTTGCAGAGACTCTCACAGTCCAACTTGTCCAGTCGCCATCTTGTGTGACTCCATAAATTGCGAGTTAATCTGTTCTTATTTCTTTGGCAAGGTTTATAGAGTTATCCTGGACAGTATTTCATTATCAACTTTCCCTTGTTGTTTCTCACTGGATTATTTCTTTTAATACTGTTTATGCCAGTTAACAAACAGATCAGACCATCCTGTCTTTCACAACAACCTGAGTATAGAGGTAGCAGTTTATTGCATGCATTATATGACTAAAATAATTTATTGTTTTCACCATAAGTTAATAGAATTTTAGCAATTTTACCTTTAACAAATTGAAGAATTAAGATGCGATTTAATAAGTTAGTGTTTTGTATTTATACTAGATATTATTTACAAAGCTTTGTACATTTCCTCTTTTTGGCAGTAATTAGCACATGTATTTCACTTTTGCTTTAAGGAGAAATTTAGGCAGTTCCTTACATTCTGAACTGTGCTGTCACTGCCTTTAAACATTTCAAAGGTAAGGAAATCTCAAATATGAGTAGGTCTTTTAGTAGTTAAAATTTTTCACTTTCAGTATTTTTTTTCCCTTAAACTAGCACTTCCTATATTGGTGACTACTTTAATACAACAGACAATTTGTCAGGAATTCAAATCATTCTGATGAGAGACAGAATGTTAGGATATCTAAATTTTAATTAAATGCACGGCTGAACTCTATTCCTGCAGTAGAGAAACTGGGAATAAAAACTTCAGGCAGTGACTGACTTAAAAGATGTATTGATTGTTAAGGCATGGTCTTTAATTTTTAAACATTTAACTGAATGAAAAAAAATATCAGAATGTTAATCTGTGCTTGTAAAATGAAATGTACTTAGAGGTAAATGTTATTTAAATAGTTTTTTTCTCAGAAAATGTATTTGTATATTTAGAATTGTGAAACTTTCTAAAAATAATGCAGCAATCCATTTTTATGTTAAGCTATATGATTAGAACCTCATATAAAAGTTATTTTTCCATCAATGAAAAACGAGGTGGCTGAACCTAGTTCATTCTTTCTTTCACTACTAGAGAGTTCCCAGCAATGGAAAATGAGGTGGCTGAACCTAGTTCATTCTTTCTTTCTCTACTGAAGATTTCTAGTAAATTACCTCTGGGCCAAAATTGCTAAGATCATTGATGAAAAATATAACTCATGAGATAAAACATAGTGAGTGAGTTAACTGTGAATTGGCACCAAAAATAGATAAATTGTTACTAAATAATATTTTAATTAATGATAATTTTTAAAATTTAAAATCCA
This sequence comes from Carlito syrichta, assembly GCF_000164805.1. Classification (NCBI taxonomy): domain Eukaryota; kingdom Metazoa; phylum Chordata; class Mammalia; order Primates; family Tarsiidae; genus Carlito; species Carlito syrichta. The sequence continues at coordinate 801,237 of NW_007252893.1, read as the reverse complement.
ATGAAGGTATTAAAATGCAATTTGATTTGAATATAAACTATTAATATTTAAAGGAAAGATAAAAATAGAATACCTAGTTTTTAGAAGATGCTTGTCATATCTTGCATCATAGCATTTTAAGTTGTTATTTGTAAAACTTTTAAAACATGTTATGTCTATTACCTCATTTAAAAAAAACTCTAATGGGCATGAATCTTAATATTCAATCACATGCAATTTGAGATGATCCTCACAGAGAAGTGTGTGTGTTGCCTGTGTTCCATACTAAAAGATAAAATTGGTCTCACCACAGCTTCTTGGCTAATAGTTGATCAGAAAGTGAATGTATGCTCAGCTATGCAATCAGTCTCCTATCTTCCTTCTCCATTCATTCCTAAGTTAATCTATTTTGTATTCTTGAACATAGTTACACCAAGAAATAATGAATTTGAGTATAGATAGTGTTCTCTGTATTATTTGCCTATTGGAGTACATTTCAGTGAGTTCTACCCCAGCAATGTATTTGAGTAAATTGCGTGTGTGTGTGTGTGTGTGTGTGTGTGTGTGTGTGTGTGTGTACCTTTAATTTTTTTTTTTTTTTTGCCTTATTCTGTTAGCTTTCAAATTTGCAATATGAGAGTTTTAAAGTTTTGGTTGCATTCTTCCTTTTTGAAGATACATTTAAATATTGTAATGGCTGAGTACATGTACATTGTCTTCCTCTGTGTAAAGAAAGACTGTGTGTGCTGGCCAATGTTTCAAATTAAATTTAATACCCTAAATTATTCATAGTCAAACTGTGAATTTGTAAAATAATTTAAGAATATAAACCAGCTTTTGCATTTTAAAAACTGAAATTCCCAATAATTTTTTTCACAAATATTTTGAACTTTAAATAGTAATTTGGTCTACCAAATGATTAGAATGTAGCTGTTTCCAAGATATCCAGGACTCACTTTCAATGGAGCCATAATTCTTAAGGGGAAAAAAAAATGACAGAATTCAACTAAATACATAGTGGCTACCCAAATTGAGTAAAGATCTAACAAAAAAAAAAAAGAAAAGTAAAAGCCAATATTCCTTATGAACATAGATGCAAAAATCCTCAACAAGATTTCAGCAAATTGGATCCAAAAACACATCTCAAAAATCATCCACCATGACCAAGTAGGCTTCATTCCCAGGATACAGGGCTGGTTCAACATTCGCAAGACCACAAATGTCATTAAATATATCAACAGATGTAAAAACAAGAACCACATGATTATATCAATAGATGCAGAAAAAGCTTTTGATAAACATCCAGCATCTCTTCTTGACAAAAACACTCAAACACCTACGCATAGAAGGAACATACCTCAAAAGAGTAACTGCCATCTACAATAAACCACAGCTAACATATTGCTAAAGGACAGAAATTGGAAACATTTCCCTTAAAAACTAGAACAAGACAAGGCTGCTCACACTCACCCCTCTTGTTCAACATTGTGTTGGAAGTTCTAGCTTTGGCAATTAGACAAAAGAAAGAAGTTAGGGGTATTCAAATAGGAAGAGGAAGTCAAGTTATCCCTCTTTATTGATGATATGATCCTATACCCCGAAAATCCAAGAGAATCTGTAAAAAACCTGCTTGCACTAATAAAGGACTTTAGTAAAGTCTCAGGGTACAAAATAAATTTACAAAAGACAGTTACATTCCTATACACCAACAACAAGCAGGCAAAGACCCAAATTAAAAGCACATTCCCCTTCACAATAGCCACAAAATAAAATGAAATACCTCGGCATCTTCCTAACCAGAGAAGTGAAAGACCTTTACAACGAGAACTCCAAAACACTGCGCAAAGAAACACAAGGAGACACAAACAAATGGAAAAATATCCCATGCTCTTAGATAGGAAGAATCAACAAAAACATAAGAATCTTAGAAAATGCAGTAGATACCCTTATGGAAATTGGAACTGGGAACCAATTCCTATTCAGAACCCTAAATGCCCATACCTTAAGAAATAAGATAGACAAGTGGGACCTCATCAAACTAACGACCTTCTGCAAAGCAAAAGAAACCGTCAAGACAGCAGGGAGACAGTTCACATAATGCGAAAAAAAATTTGCCAACTGTACTTGACAAAGGCCTAGCATCTAGGATCTATAAGGAATTCAAATGTACCAAAAGGAAAAAAACAAACAGCCCCATTAAAAAGTGTGAAAAAGATATAAATAGACACTTCTCAAAAGAAGATATATGGGAAACCAATAGACATGAAAAAGTGCTCAGTCTCACTCATCATCAGAGAAATACCAATCAAAACCACATTGAGATACCACCTAATCCCAGTAAGAATGGCCATCAGCCGGGCTCGGTGGCTCAGCCTGTAATCCCGCGCCTTTGGGAGGCTGAGGTGAGTGGATTGCCTGAGCGCGCGGGTTCGAGACCCGCCTGGGCAGCGAGACCTCATCTCTACAATAAATCAAAAAATCAGCTGGGCGTGGGCGCATGCCTGTAATTCCGGCTACTCAGAAGGCTGAGGCGGAAGGATCGCTGGAGCCCAGCAGGTCGAGGCTGCGGTGACCGGGAGCGGCCACTGCCCTCCAGTCTGGGTGACAGAGTGAGACTCCAACTCAAAAAAAAAAAAAAAAAAGAATGGCCATCATCAATAAAACAAACAGATGCTGGTGAGGATATGGAGAAAAAAGGAATGCTTCTACACTGCTGGTGGCAATTCAAACTAGTGCAACCTCTTTGGAAGACAGTGTGGCAGTTTCTGAAAGTACTAGAAATTGTCCTTCCATATGACTCAGCAATTCCCCTATAGGGAATATACTCGGAGTAACTCAAATCATTCTACAAAAAAGGTACCTGCACACATTATTTGGTGCAGCTCTGCTCACAATAGCAAAAATATGGAACCAACCATGTTGCCCATCAGAGCCGGACTGGATAAAACAATGTGGTACATACAAACAATGGAAAATTATGCAGCCATTAGAAAGGAAAAACATATGGACCTCGCAACAACTTGGTTGTATTCAGAGTCAATCATACTCAATTATCTATCACAGAAACAAAGAACAGATTGCCATATGGTCTCACTCATAAGCAGACCTTGAACAATTATAATATTATAAGAAAGGAATTGGCAGTAATGGGATACTGTCAGGGGAGAGGTGTTGGAATTGGCAGTTGAGGGACACTGTTAGGGGAGCGAGGGGCATACCTTATCAACAAGGATACCTGCATAATCAGTGTTTGCATACCTAATCTTGAATTGTACCCCACATCTTTATAATAAAAAAGTTGTTTAACCATAAATAGATATGAAATAGGCACTAATAGATAACAAAATTCATAGTTGTTTAGCCTCTTTTTTATCCATAGGTTTTAAAATTATTTTATTTTTGCATGTTTATTTATAAAAAAATGTATATTTTGCCTGTAAAAGAAGCACAAAAATCTCTTATTTTACAGTATTATAGTAGATGTATCTAGTCACATCCTATATTGGTATAAAAGAAGTCATGATTGAAAGTCCAAATCATTTTTAGTGTGGAAACTATTAGACAAAATCTTGGGTTTAATTTGAAACTCTAATTTGACTTCATACTACCTAACATCTTTAGACCACATAAAACCACTGAGGTTCATTTTCTGGTGAGATAAAATATTTTGCTTTTATTTCACTAGAAATCTGTGAGGATTAGATAATGCCAGTACAAATAAAAATTGCTTTCATTACTAGAAGCTAAACATATGTGTAAAGTATACTTGATCAGTGTTGGGTCTCTGGATGCCTTACCCCAATATATGTCACAACTGAGGAAACTTTAGAAGCAAAAGGACTACTCTCACCTTCTCTTCATCTCTTTTCTCCTGAATCAGGTCATTCTCTTTCTGTCTCTTCTACCCTGAACAGGTCATAAGACTCTCAATCAAAGACTGTACTCCCAATACCCAAAGAAAAGACACACCATTAACTCTGCAGACACAGAGACACAGAGAATAATCAGAATAGGCAAGCGTTGTTAAATATCTTCAGTTTACTATTACTAGATCCTACTCTCACTGTCCAGTCATTCTTCTGTATAACTATTCACTCTTCATCAAACCTTGGCATAAAAATATACGGGATTTCTTGTTACTCTGAATCTTCATTTCTTTATGAAGGCTCCTGTGTCATATAAAATTTATATTAAATACATTTGTTATGCTCTTCTTTTCTTAATCAGTCTTTTATTATAGGGGCCTCAGCCATGAGCATTGCAATGTGTGGGGAAAATAAATCTTTCTTCCCCTACAATAAGGATAAATATTCTTATTATGTTTTATTATTACTATCTGCAACACAGATCCTTGCATCCACAAATCTTTCCTTGAATTATAATTACTTTCAAGAAAATGTTTGTAAGGTTTGCCCTAGTTATAAACATCAAACAGAGAAATACATTGGTGTTTGCTGCCAAATATGATTCCTTTGAAAAGTGGCAGTTTTTTTTTTTTCCTACTCATGGTGGTTGTTTCTGAGTTTTAGGATGGGGTGAGAAAAGAGCAATGGAAGACTCATCTTATGCTTGGATATTCTTAACTCACACCACATTCTATTTGATTTCCAATTTTTTAATGTATTCATACTGTACACTCACACTTAGTCATTAATTCTACTGAATTCTTCTACTTCTAGAACTGCTGATTCTGTAGAGGTTTTCCACTGCATCCACATGATATGAATGCAACCTTGACATCACTATGGATTTGGTCCTGGCATTGAACCCGGTCATCCAGTTCAGAACTTTCCTTTTACTCCTAGGAAAGCATTAGTAATTTTTTCTGTACTCCAATCTATGCTGAGACTATCTCAAATATCAGATATAGTATAATAATTTCAACCCCAAGCAGAGAACTTAGCTTTTTTTTTTTTTTTTTTTTTTTAGTTTTATTTTATAGGCTACACATCCATCAATTGCCCTTGTGCAAGTTAGAGATCTCCTTGGTAAAGGGCAAAAGTGTGAAGTGAATTATATGATGCAAAAACATTTCTGTAGTATGCATTATGTAAAAGAATTTAAATAAATTGTCAGTAACTTATGTTTTTTCTCTTTGAATTTATTAAGAATTTTAAAACAACAGAATTATGGACTTTGTTTATATCCTGTTTTTCCTTTAGGGAAATATAAATAAGTTAAAAATAACCAGTAAGATTAAAAAATAGATTAGATATGTGACGCACAAAAGAAAAATAAGACAAAGTCAGAAGTGGTGTTAATATGCAAATCCAGCAGTCATAAACCATTCCACACATTTGCTAAAATGGACCACAAATTTGACTCTAAAATTTCTGACTGTCAAAGTAAAGATCCTTACAGAGATTTAGAATATCCCTAAGGGGCTAACAACAAACAGTTTCTCAAGAAAAGCACAGCTCTCTTGATACCAAGACTGAAATAAATGTCTCCTATGGGCTCCATAATTGAAGAATTTTAGAAGTGGTGGGGACATTAGTGTTCAGCTACTTCAAGCACCTATTCAGTTCCCATATTCATTGTACTCCATCCTTCCTAAAAGATCATTCCTCTACCTGAAAGAGCTACTGGCAGAAAATAAGCACTAATAAGGCATTTTATTATTTAGCAGACAATTTCTAGTTTTCTTAAATGTATTTCTTTTGTTTAGCCTCCTTTTAGATATAATCCTCTAGTCATAATTCTAATTCTCTGGAGCAAATAGAACAAGAGTATTCTATATTCCACTTTTAAATAATTTAAGAATAGCTGCCACTGCTCCCTTATTCATATATTCATTCATTTGAAAATAAGCATTGTGTTTCTACAATTTACTAGGCAATGTGCTCTAAGCTTGGTGTATATAACTGTGAGTCGTGAAAAACATAGCTCTTACTTTGACTAGGTTTACAAAGGGAAATGTATTTTTTTAACATATGACATTTCTTTCTTCATTGTTTCTTCCATAGGCTAAATACCATGGGTTTACATCTTCAGAAGTCCCCTTCATTCTCCATTGCTCTGCCCTGAAACCTGTAGCCTGACTTGGATATAACAATGGGTCCTTAGTCTTTGTGATTCTAAATGGGTGGGGCTCAGCAAGTGGGGAACATAGAAACAGAGGAAAAATATGTCAGTTCTTTATTCCTTCAATTAACTCCCTGTGACAAAACATCAGCTTCACCTATTAACCAAATGTCAGAGCAGATTCTATAAGGCAACATTGCTTCCCCTGTCTTTTTAAAAATTTATCTGTAATTTTTTAGATGAATCTTACACTGTTTCCCAGGCCGGGATGCACTGGCATGAGCACAGCTCACTGCAACCTCAGTCTTGGGCTCAAGCAAGTCTCTCATCTCAGCCTCCCAAGTAGTTGGGACTACAGGTGGGTACTGCCACACCCAGCTAATATTATAATTTTTTGCAGAGATGAGGTTTTGCTATGCTGTCCAGGCTGGTCTCAAACTTTTGACCTCAAGCAATCCTCCTGCCTTAGCCTCCTAATGTGCTGAGATTACAGGCATAAGCCATCACACTGAAACCCTTGTTCCCAGGGTCATATAATCAATCTCTCTCTTTCTCTTTCCTAGAATCCTCATCTTTTTCTAGTTCAATGGTACCAAAATTTGCCTGTGGTTTTCCTATACCATTAACATTTTTTAAAAATTGCCTTAACTCCCATAAAATCATTCAGTTACTTTGTTTTACTCTATTTAATTTCTCCTAGGACTGCAACAAGGTCTATTTACAATAACAGTAATGTCGACTATACAAGGGGGACTAAAAAAAAACTGGAATTATTTTTTGGAAGGCGCGCCCCTTGTAGTACAGACATCCCCCCATTATGTAAGTGTTCTAGGAATCCATCAGCATCAGTGTACCAGCTAGGACTATTGTGAGAGGATGTGTTCAGCTTCAGTGAAGTTTTTTTTTTTTGGAGAATTTTTCAACTCGTTTACTCATTTTATGATGGGTGATTTAAGAGCTTCCAGTGTTCAGCAGTTTTTGACGAAAACCAACATGACCTCTGTGTCCCACCCTCCCTGTTCACCTGGTCTCACCCCAAGAAATTTTGTTGTTGTTTTTTTTTTCCCAGAAGAAAAAAGTCCTCAAAGGAAATATTTTGCTGATATGGAAGAGGTGACACAAAAAGAGCAGAAGCACTAAAAAACATCAAAACTGGTGAGTTCAAAAACTGTTTTGAGCTGTGAATAAAGCATCTCCACTGGCGTATTATGTCAAACAAAGAGTACTTGGAAGGTGACTGGAGTTCAACCATGCAAGAATAAATAAGCATTTTTAAAATAAATAGTTTTTTGGATGTCCTTCATATAATACACATATCTAGTAAATGTTGAATAAAGTACTTGGGGGAAAATATTCTGAAACTGAGAATGCAAAGTTCACCCTGTTCTAGATCTCCTCCTCCTCTTCTTTTGCCTTCTTTTTCTTTTTCTTCTGCTTCTCCTTCTCTCTCTCTCTTTGTTGTTCTTATTTAGGACCCAAATATTTGTGATTTAGGAATTAATACAAACTTCAATAGGCAATTGTCTATCTATGTGTATGTGTATCTATAATCAATAAATGCTACTTCTTATTGACATTGACATTAATAAATTATAGAGAGAACTCAAATGGTCAAAATTATGTTAAAATGAACAATTTATCTAATGATACATATAATCCCCTTTGAATCTAGTATCTACTTTTACATGAATACTTTAAATTGTCAAGGATGTGTTTAAAATGCCTACTGTTCTATGATAAATATACATAGAAAACACAGTAATATTTCATTGTCTTCATTTCATCGTGAATATATTTTATAATTGATTGTTCAATGTTTTTATTTTGATTTACTAGAATATATATGAACAAGCATGATACAAAAAAGAACATTAGAATGCAGACCAATGATAATGCCTTCTGATTAATTTCAACTTCCTTTTCATTCATTTGTAAAAGGAGAAATTACTGATAGAGATACTTCAGTTTGTCTCTCCAAATATGAATATTACATCCTAGCTGTTTAATCTCAACAAGTGATGTGATGATTGCAGTAAATATGCAACAAGTCACTTTTTGTTTTGAGTTCTTTCACAGCAGAACATCTATATTAGATAAAGACAAATGTGACTTGTTTTTGTAAATGAAATTATATTGTAAGTCTCAATGAATGGAAATATTTCCATGCTCTATAAGAGCAGATAACTGATTCATCTTTTTTTGTGTGCTATATACTCAGAATGGAATATAAAACATACTTAATGTTCAATATATATTTATAACTGATTTATTAATGGATACATTTGTAAAATAATTACCATGCAGCGTGGAGGTTATTAAAATATAAACTGCTTAGTTAAAACAAATGGGGACTTACTGGTCTACCTTGGTTTCCCTGCCACTATAACCATTTGGAAATGTAAAACATATTTAAAAAGAGATTCATATTGTCTAAACTTTCAGACACGTAGTGTTAATGAGAAACAAAACAAAAATATATAATCAAGAATTGTCATCGTATTTGAAAGAGAAAAGTGAAAGGAAATACCAATATTGTTTTAACCAATCAATTCAGTGAGAAATCAGGAATTATGGATGTAAGTTTATGAAAAAACATAAAAGTATTATCAGTTTCCAAAATATTTAATTGGTATGATCCTCTATTTTACCATAGAAAACCCCTAAACCTAGAACATTTCTATTGATTATCCAGTAGACAGCAACAGTAAGTAAGTAGACAAGCAACAGTCCTCTCAACAGTCTGCCTTATGATGGTGTCATTACTATATATGAAGAAACTGATAAAATTATCTTTAATAAAGTAAAGCATGCTGAAATTTTGGAAAACAGCAGATAGAAGAATCACTGAGAGGTATCACCACAGCCCTAATGACCTCTTGAGTTTTAGTAAACATGCTTGAAGCCTACAGCTTCTTTGTACTTGACAGAATTTTTTTTTCACATATGTGGCCCAGTGATGTGCTTGCTTGTTTAATTCAGAAAAACTTAGATTTTCTTTTACTTATAATTGGAAGCATCATAATTCATGGTTGTGATCTCCTTATTACAATCCTCTTTTTTTTAATAAAAGGAAAGGCGATTGCTTTCAGCTAAGATTACATAATCACGTCTGAATCTTTCGAGTCAATTGTACCCCCAAACTATAGCTACTATAAAAGGGAAAGATTGTGCTATAAGATAAGTGGAAGGCATAAAATCAACTCATGTTTGGGTATCCATACCTGTACCCCATGCCATGCATTCATTCACTTGTAACACCATTCTCATCTAGATAAAACCAATTCATTCTTTCCCAAAAGAAAACAGCCCAACACTTCTACCTATTACTGAATAATCTCAGTGTTTTGGTCAAGTCAAGATGCATTACTTTATGAAACTGCTCTAAGTAACAAGTACCAAATATACAAAATATACCATGGTGGATAGATAGAGGAATGACTACTGCAAAGAATAATATTTGCAGGACAGACCAGAAAAATCTATGTATACCGAAGAGTGGCCATACAATGATGTGAGTTACTTGGTTAGTCAGACTAGATGTACTCAGCTACAGCCTCCGTGATGTTCTCATCCATGCAGTTTTTCCGTGAATAGTTTTTAGCTCTTTTGAAGCATCTGCTCTGTGCTTTATCACATTCACAAGGTTATGTTGGGGATCTGTATAGCTTTATCAGCCAAATCCACGCTGATGATAATAATATCTTGCTAAACTGAGCTTTTTAAAAAATGCTCGTAGGCCCTTGTTTGTGTGGTTAACATCTAACAACTGAGTACCTGCTTAGGCAGTCTTTAGACTAGAAGCAGGCATAAGTTTCTCTCTTTGCATTAGGAATGGTTTTGATGCCTTAGTGATTTTGACGCCTTATAGCTCAGAGAAATGGTTTCACATTTTGGTCATTTTTAAGTCTGTTTTTTTGGTGTGGAGGCAAAGTTATATAATTTATTCTCTTTTAAAAGAAATGTCAGCATGTTATTTTTAGGTAGAGGATTTTTAATATGAGTTGCTTATGGGAGCCTTGGCATGTCAGAATTCTCCCGAGTCTAATCTCTTGCTAAGCTTTTCACCTCCACATCTCAGCTAGCAGTAACTTCACATTTTATGATGCTTTTTCATCATCTGGATGAGCAAGATGTGGCTTAACTCCATACACTACTTGAAAAAGAATGTTCACTACTAATAGTACAGAGCTTTTGATTTTATTTAGATAGTTTTTGAAAATCATTTATGCTCCAAAACTCACCTACATCAATATGTAATATTTATTATAAGAACTGTATGAAAGATAGGGGAGTTATTTTGGGAGCAGGAGAGTTTTTCACACTGGTTTGAAAACCTATTATGTCGTGTCATAAGCTTAACCATTTTAAATAGAAAGCTACATTTGAAGTGGTGAAAATATATTTTTCAACTTTGAAAAGATCATACAAATTTAAGAATATAAAGATAGCTATTAGGAGCAGTTATTTTATGGCATGGATTGGGCTTTGGGATAAGAGTATGTGAATGTAGAGTGTACAGGTTCACTTCCAAAGAGTTATTTTTGTAGTTATTTGGGTAAAAGTGAGTTCCTACTTCACTGGAGTGACCACTTCACTAAAATATTGAAGCCAGGAAGTATACTGGATCTATTTTTATAAAGTTAGTCAGTGTTTTCAGACTAATATCACCCTGTTGTATTCTTGACCTAAAGCTAATTATATACACTAATTTATTAAACTACTAAATAAATGTAACGCCATCATCATAGTGGAAGTTTATTCCAGCCCTTACTATCTGGTTACCTGTTATTTTTTCTTTCACTTCAGAACTTCCTAGGAGAAAGTTGAGAAGTCACTGCTTCTCCTTATTTGTTTGTTAGATACCTTCAAGCTTCCCTCTTAATTGCAATCTTATTATGGAAAGTTCTATATGCACTATGTGCTCTCTTGATTCAGATAACTCATTCCACACCGTGGTTATAAAACTTATATGAATGGTGAATATACCATAATTTAGTGATCTGTTTTAGGGAAACTAGATATATTCCACGCTGTGACCTCTTAAATGAATCTGTGATTGCTATCTTAGTACAGTGGGAGGAACTGATCATATGATATTCATGTAGATTTAGTAGATACTATTGAACACTTTTCCAGAGTAGTTTTACCTGTTTACTTCCCTATAACTAGCGTATAAAACTTTTGCTTGCACCATGTCCACTTCAATACTTGTTATATTCCAGCCAGCTATCAAATATCTGTTTATAGACATAAGAATTTTCATGTATGTTAGTTATTTTTAATAAACTCTAATTTTCTTTTACAAAACTATTAATGGACATGTACACCACAAAATGTTGCTGCTTTGAAGTAAACAGTGAAAGGTTATTCAAATGCAATAATTTTTTTTAATCTCATAAAGATTAGCCTACGTAATTTACCATTTCTGACTCTCTTCTTTTATTTATATATACTCTGTTTCCAACTGGTATTATCGCATTATTTATTTTTTCATGCTGAAGACCTCATATAGCATTTTTTTTGAAGCACAGTTCTTTCGGTGACAAATTCTTTCAGCTTTTACTATATTTTTGTGGAATATTCACAGTCAATTGAAAAATCCAAGATCCATATATGTGTGTTTGTGTGTGTGTGTGAGTGTGCGTATGTGTGTGTGTAAAGATGTGGTTCTACTCTCTTCTAACATATGTTTCTTCTAATGAGAATTCAGTCATACCTTACATCATCATTTCCTTTTATGTCTTTATGTACTATATTTTCCTCATTGTACCCCATATTATCTATAGGATTTTTTTCTGTGTATTTTGGGTTGATTATGATGTATTTAGATGGGTTTCTATGGTTTTATCTAAGATTCCACTAAGTGCACAAAGATTACTGGATTTAAGGATTGTTACAAAATTGTAAAAAAATATTTTATTATTTATCAAATAGATTTTCTCTCCTTTATATTTTCCCAGAGATCAGGGGTTCTATTAATTTTTGTCTCAGAATTTTATTTTCCCTGTAAAATATAGGTTAATAATATTTACATACCTGTCTTCAAGGTCAAGGATCAAGCTACAAAGTAGCTTATAAATTTTTCCTTTTATATTATATACATGGTTGTGTATATATACATATATATGTGAATGTGTGTGTGTGTGTGTCTGTGTGTGTGTGTGTGTGTGTGTGTGTGTGTGTGTATATAATTTCAGCATTTGGTTCTCTCACGTACGTTCCATACCTGTCCTAAAATTCTCTGTCTCTTCAGCCATTATATCATCTTCATCTTGAGACATTTAAAAATACTTCAAGCAATTATTTTAAAGTATTTTGTTGTTGTTGTTGTTAATGCCAATATGTATGTCATCTCTTGGTCTGCTTCAATGAATTATTTTTCTTTTTTATCATGTCTTATTCTATGTTTTGAAAATCATATATAGTTTTAATGCAACATGGCTTTATGACATGTGGTTTAAAAATTCTGGAATTATTATTTTTATTTTAGAAAGTATTCTTTGTTTAGGCATGTTCTTATATTTCGAGCACATCTTCTTGAGGCTGTGAAGTCTTAGTTTTGAGCTTTGTCCTAGAGTAGACAGATATATTTTTATTTTTCCCTTTGGCCTAGGTTGCACCTCTTAGCTTTGTGTTGTTTCTAACTCTTATGGTTAGATTGCTTGAGGTTTCAAAAATAAGTCCAAAGTTTTTACTAAAGTCCTCTAACTTGATGGGATTTGAGTTTCAAACTGTATCTCTCCAACATTGGAAAGCTACTAAACCACTACATATCACTTTTAGTTTAGGCTTTTTTTAAAATTTATTTTATTATGAAGATGTGGGGTACAAGTCAGGATTAGGTATACAAGTAATGTATATGCTGGTGATGTTTGGGCCTCCTGATGGTTCTCACTTACCCTGGCCTAGGATTGGGTACCCTTTGTGTTGTTACTACCCCACCCCTTCCTCCTTTCCCTGGCAGAGTGCCGCATTGCTGATCCCTCCTTTGTGCTATTGTGATTAATGTTCAGGTACCACTTATGAATGACAACATGTGGTTTTCGGTTCTTTGTTTCTGTGATGGATCACTAAGATTGATTGTCTCCAATTCTATCCAATTTGTTGAGAAGACCATGATTTTGTCCTTCTTTATGGGTGCATAATATTCCATCATGTATGTGTACATAATTTCATTTATCCAGTGTAAGGATGGGCATCATTAATAAATCAAAAAACAATAGATGCCGGTGTAGGTGTGGAGAAAAGGGGAAGCACCTACACTGTTGGTGGGAATGCAAACTAGTCCAACTTCTATGGGAAAATAGTGTGAAGCTGGCTTAAGGAACTAGAAATTAACCATATGATCCAGCAATTCCCCTCCCAGGAATCTATCCAGAGGAACACAATCTTCACTTTCAGTTTTCAATGTGCTGATTTACGCTGTGCTTCTTGGAGTCTCATTTTATAAATGCATAGTTTAAAAAAATCTGCCAATAATTCGAGTTGAAGTTGATAATTCTTTGGCCTTGAGTGGTTCCTTCCTTTCTGGAATATTCTTTTTGGTTTCCAAGTGCTTTACCAACTCTGACTCCAATCTCAATCCTCAGTCCAACGAGATTGCAGTTTTTCTCTATATATGCTTCACTCCACAAGAATTTGGGAATACTCTAAGATAATATACAAGTTAAATGTGGTGCTCACCTAGTGTTCTATCTTTAAGTGCTATACACCTACCATTTCCTGCCTAGTTTTGTTTGCTTTCCCTTGCCTTCAAACATTTGTTTTGTTTATATTTGGTCCATATTTTACAAGGATTACCAACAGAATAGATAGTGTTGCACACTTTTTTTTTATTTTAAAAAGGAGAAAAGATGTTTTATTTTTTCAAGTAATTGTGTATGTATATATATGCTATAAATATGCTCTCTCTCTACTTATAAATATAATCCTCATAAAGTGGGAATGAAATACATAAAAATATGGTGCAGTTCTTTCAATAATGAAACTAGGTTTCTGAACCCAATAGATTATCATCCTTATCTTCTACCTTTAAAAGTTATGAAGCATACTCTGATTTGCACAAAAACAATGATTCACTTTGCTCACTTAATATGTGTATTTTTATGTGAATGATTTTCTACTATATTATAAATGTTTTCAAAAGGAGGCACTCTAGTTTGAAAAACATTACTACATAAAATCTAACATGAGGATAAACGAGTTTAAATTTTATAGGAAGCTGCAGGATAGAGAGGCAAATAAATTTATAGTCACCAGTCATTAGATGCTAAATCATTGGATAATTATTATATCTTACTGAGTTTTATTTTATTCTTCTATAAAATGTAAAGTTTTCTAATGTTTTGCTAAAACTGTATTAGAATATTACATGCATTTTATGTTACCTATCAAAAAGTATGTCCCTAATAAATATATTTTCAACTCTTCTCCAATTAAATCAAAATTATTTGCAAAAATAAACAAAATCATATTGCACAAATAAAAATACATATCTTTTTATATGCTTAGAAATAATCACTGTAATTTTGCTTAAGTTTTTTAGAACCATATAATCCACTAATTAACATGGTACTGTTAACTTTCAGTAATTATATAAATTCTTAAATGTTTTAAGTATTTGTGCTTGACTAAAGCAGTAAACAAGTTGACATCACCCTGATTTTTAAAAATTGCTCACTTTACAATCTTTTATCATTAAACTTTCCTTATGAAAAATATACTAGTCTTTAAAATAACAGACAGTTATAAAATAAATGTTCTGTTTATTGCTTAACTTATCACTTATTTGATTCATTTTATTATCACATAACTTATTTGATTCATTTTATTATCTATAAATATTTAAATCCTTGGTGACCACTTTATTCCAATGATTCATTGTTTATATGTCATAAAGTTATTCTATTATTCTATTATTTATCATTACCAAGCAGCTATGCACACTTTTTAAAGAGTTAACTGTGATTTAGTGTGTGATGATCAATAATAATCATATTAGTTATTGTCAGAGAAGAACAGTCTTAAATTCAAGAGCGCTGTGATTTAGTTGAAAGAGTCTAGAAATATGAATTGACTATCACAGACTGTGTTTCCAGATTTTCTGCCAGAAGAATAAATGAAAAGCATGCTAAATCTGTCAAAAAAAATTTTTTTTTAAAAAGTATGGAAATGTATGTTTAGTGAAATAAAATGATTGCTCAGGATCCTAATAGAAATTATGAAAATAGAATTTAAATTTAATTATTTTTGACTACACAATGTTTAAAAAATTGTCTTTTAAAAAGTATGTAATAAAGAAAAAAAAAATTGAAAACTTCCTTCAAGCCCATGCATTCATTTAGCTATTCTTCAAACTTTCCGAGCAAAGACGATTGAGCAGGTCCAACACTCACACTTTCTTCTTTTTTCCACTTCATTTTTTAACTTATCTCACACACACACATACACACACAAATTGCCATCACACTTCTCCAAGATTACTGATCTCTTCTATTCAAATTGTTTATTCATATGTAATTTTAAAATTGTGTTTTTATATGTACCCAAAACTTGACTCACTGTGGCTTGGACAAAATCTTTATTTTTTATTTTATTCTTTTTTAATTTTTACTTTCTACTCCCTTTCCATACGCTACACCCTTATCCCCACTTAATAAGGAGACTAGAGGGGCAGAAAGTGGCTATTTTAAGTGAAGTAACACAACATTATGAGGGCAGAACTAATACTTTGACTTACTTTTTCTGATCAAATTCTTACTATCGTTGTTCCAGGTATAACTGTAATACTCAGCTTTGAAAAGAGTTGCATGAAGTCTGTATGTTATCTCTTTGTTCAGGAATGCCAAAGTTTTCCTTGTAAACCTTCCGAACAGTTTTCTTTCATATCTTATTAGTCTAATCAGGGTTATATGAGAATCTATAGTTTCAGTGAAGATTCAGTGAAGAATCTACAGGATTCTTATTTTTTCCTACATTCCTAAAATAAGATTCCCATTGCAAAGAACAAAGTGGGAAAATATATCAGGTAGACAATTAACAAAGATTTCCCCAAAGTACATTTCCAGACAATATCTTATTAGACATTTATGCAGTATTTATTTATTTACCTCATTGAAATTCTTCCATTTTAGTTTCAGTTCTCCCATATGCTTTTTCCTCCCACTTCTCTTGTTGATCTTTATTATTTTTAATGAACTCATTTTTTTGCCCATATCAAATATGTTTCCCCCCTAAAAAACGTAACCCTAATTTTTCTCTTCATTTGTAATGATATAAATTCCAATGGTTTTAATTGCATATGTCAAATTTCTGATATTGGTATATTCAGTTACTCTCTTCCATTCATTAATTTCCTTAGACTCAGGCAAGAGCATCTGCTAACATGGGCCCCTAAGCTTCAGAAGGCCTGCATATCATACACATATGAACATACAAACACAAAGAGAAACAGAGAGAGAGAGAGAGAGAGAGAGAGAGAGAGAGAGAGAGAGAGAGAGGCAGAGGAAGAGAGACAGAGACAGAGAGTAAGTCAGAATAAGGAAAACAAAATATTTATGTATTTACATTGCTTGCCCTAAGTCCCAGAAACAAATGCTGACTGCTTAAAAATGCCCAGGTGCGGTAGTTCAAGCCTGTAATCCCAGCATTTTGGGAGGCAGAGGTGAGAGGATTGCCTAAGCCCATGGGTTCAAGACCAACCGGGGCAACTTTGATGAGACCTCATCTCTACAATAAATCCAAAAATTAACTGGCGTGGTAGTGCATGCCTGTGGTTCCAGCTACTTGGCTGAGGCAGAAGGATCGCCTAAGCCCAGCAGATCAAGGCTGCAGTGTCTATGAGCATGCCACTGCACTCCAGCCTGGGCAATGGAATAAGATTCCAACTCAAAAAAAAACAGGAAAGAAGGCTATTCAGGAAATTGGATTATAGTTTTGCCAATACTGTAAAGAGACATTACTTCAGAGTTCAGAGGGAATTTAATCGGCAGAAGTGAAAGGACACATTTATATCTTCAAATCATTGCTCTTAGACCAAATTAATTAAAAATTATTGCATAACAATGTTGTTTTCCAGTAGCATCAAGAATTAGTGTTCTAGCTTCTCTACATGTCTGCTTCTTGGTTCCAGAGGCATTCAATTAGTGTGACATTTAAAAACATTGAACATGGTGACTGAAAAATATGTTGGCATTTTAAGTAATTAATAAATAAGCATGTGTGTGTGTATATAAACATATACAAATACATCTACTTATAGAGTATGTGAAAAGTGAGGCTAATTCTTTTCTTGGACAATTATATAATATTGGATGCTAGAATTGTGAATAGTTTTACATTCAATAAATTATGTAATATAATACATCCACCTTTTAAATGTTACTAAAATTTAATGTTATTTAAATAAATAAAAGTATATCTTCATCATTATGTTAATGGCTCTGAGGGAGCTGGTAATAGAACATGCATGTTTCATTATCAGCCAGCATTCAGTTAAAATCACAGAAATATTTTTTTAATTGTCGGCTCCTAGTTTAAATATGATCAACAAATAGCCATTATAATTTCTATATCCGTGAAAAGATTATATAGCCTATTTTCTGGAACTGCTCATTTACAGAGTATCTTTATATTATCATATCTGAACCTAAAGACATTCTTAAGCACTTGGAGAGAATGTTGTCTAAATATGAGGGGAGACCAAAAAAAAACTATGGAATTAACTTTTTGGAGGGTGACCCCTTGTAGTACAGGATTCCCCTGCTAGATAAGTGTTCTAGGAACCCATCGGATTTTATCTGGAATTTTTAGAAGATTGTGTCACAATTTGCAGAAGAAAGGACCCAAGTTGCAGCAAACAGGTGACTGGTTCTTTCACATGACAATGCACCTTCCCACAACACACTGAGTGTTCAGCAGTTTTTGACCAAAAACAGCCTGACCCCCATGCTCCACTCTCCCTATTCATCCCATCTTGCCCTGAGCGACTCGTTATCTATTTATTTCCCTGGATAATTAAAGTCCTCAAAGGGAAATGTTTTGCCAATGTGGAAGAGGAGGAAGAAAAACCGGTAGAAGTACTGAAAGGCATCAAAATCAGTGAGTTCCAAAACTGTGTTGAGCAGTGGAAAAACATCTCAATAGGTGTATTGCATGAGACAAAGAATACTTAGAAGGGGGCTGAAGTTTAAACATGTAAGAATAAATATACAATTTTTATAAATTATTTCTGGTTATTTGGGGGTCCCTCTTCATACTCCAGACTCAATAGCATTTACTTTAGACAACATGTTAGATAAACTAAAGGAATCAAGAAAAATAAATGGGTTCCTCATATGAAGACAGCATTATAAAAATTGTGAATGCAATTGCCTTGGATTTGAAATATCCACAGTTAAATGAATGTGATGTATCTTTACTATATATATATATATGTACTATTTATAAATATATTGTTTGTACATATATTTAATATATAGGATATTCATATATAGTTGCTGATAACATAGTCATAGCTTAAAATAACTATTCTAATTTGGATATTTTAAGTTTAAATAATATTTAACACCTGTCTCAGTGGCTCAGCCTGTAATCCCAGTGCTTTGGGAGGCCGAGGTGAATGGATTGTCTGAAGCCCATGTGTTCAAGACCCACCTGGGCAACTTGGCGAGACCTCATCTCTACAATAAATCAAAACTTAGCTGGGTGTGGTAGCATGTGCCTGTAATTCCAGCTACTTGGAAGGCTGAGGCAGAAGGATCACTGGAGACCATCAGGTCAAGGTTGCAGTGGCGGGGAGCGGCCTCTGTTATCCAGTCTGGGTGACAGAGTAAGACTCTAACTCAAGAAAAAATAATAATAATAATGTTTAACTTTTAGAAATTATATTCTTCTTATATCAAAAGACCGCATTTGAAATGCATACCAACATATTATTCCAATAAAATAAAAATAATTTAGAACAAAGAAACAAGACTGAAGATAATGGAGAAAGCATTGGGAGCCAGCCTTGGAGGCCCACCTGATTGACAGGGTCCTGGTGGGCTGAAGACCTCGGGCCGCAGGGCAAGCCCAGGAAACTGAGGCCCTTCTGTTTTTTGCCTTTACTGTTGGTACGGCCGAAGAATTCTGTGCAGTCATGGAAGAAGAAAATGGCATGTTTATGTGAAGTACTCACAGCTAACCTGGGAATGTCATGGCTCGTGTTTCCATTTCCCACTATGCCGTTTGGCCTTTTCGAACATATGCAACGGTTAAACTGTGAAGCACATCAAGAATGCTTTCTTTCACTTGGTTATAAGTTACTAGATATTGCTTGAGTAAAAAAGATATAAGTATATTCACTCCTTATTTGATTTAGAATTATGTAGTGTAGTGTTTAGACATAAGGTTTTTTAGAAGCACAGGTTTATAGTAAGTTTGTTATGAATTCATTATAAGTTCTAACACTTATCTAGAAGTTATGTAGGTGATTTATAACACTGTTTTCACAGATTTAGGATGAAGATTGATCATTAAGGTTTTCACTTAATTCAATAGTCAAAATTTTAAGTTAATGCATATAAAATGGGTTTTCACTGAATTCATAATATACTAATTAGATCCTTTTATGATAATTTAAATACAGAAAGCAACCTTGAGGGCCTGGGAAACATCACTAAAATCTTCTTTTGAGTTTTGTTTAGAAATAAACACTACAGGATAAGAGAAAAGTAATGAAGACACCTGGACAAGAAAGGTGATCACAAAGCTTTGAAGGTCATAGAAGCCCCAGAGAGAAAACTCCTGACACATGGCGAAATGTGCACTTGGAAATTTTCTTGAGACATTTCAAGGACTGTAGTTCAGGATTTTGGACTAAAACTATCATTTTTGGCTTTATGAAAAAGACTTATTGACTGAAAGCAGATAGTGTTCTTGGCTTGTTTGTTGCTTCTAAGACTGCTAGATGGTGGTAACTTTTAAAAGATATGTCTGTGAAAGAATTTTTTTTGTCTTATCCCTTTACGAATGGTATAAAAGCTTTCTGCTAACTAACATTAAATGACATCTGTCCTGCAAGTAGGTGTTCAAGTATATCATTTTGTCATAAGTTCCTTCTTTCGCCTACTCCATCTCTGCTTCAGGAAATCCCACACCTGGCAGGAGCAGGACCCCCACAAGTGGTGCCCAACATGGGGCATGAACCCACAACCCTGAGATTAAGAGTGTCATGCTATACCAACCCCCGCAAGAAAGGAAATATAAAAATAGTCTACAACTTAATGTCTTAGAGACTATATTCTAAGCACTGTGGATTGATGAGACATCTCAATTGAAAAACAGTTGAATAGGTTGAAAAATTTTAAAATAAAATAAGAAGCACAGCGCTATTATTTTTGCTAAAATAGTGTTTATATTTTTTTAAAGGTTAACCTAAGATTATTATATAGATCAAAATATTGCTTTAATGCATTGTAAAAATCACAACTTGTCTGATACAAGTTTATAAGATGAAACTGAAATAAAATTTCTGCAACAAGGATATTTAATATGTCTTTCTATTAATATCGAAATGTTTGAATTTGATATATAGAATAAATGGTTCATTTTTGAATATAAACTTCAGTTACTACTGAAACAAAATTTTCAAATGAACAATTAAATATTTGTTAAGAATATGATTCAAAATGTCTAATATCTATTCTGAAATCAGATACAATTTATATAAAGATCTTTAGTTTTATTAATTCTGCAGAAATAAAGCAAGAAAATTAATATATTAAATAATCTGTATTTATGAATTATCTATGTCTATATTCTCTAATTTAAAAATTCTAGTTCATAAAAAAAAGTAGACATTCTTACTAATACTTAAATCCTATTGCGTTTACAATTTTGCCATCTTTGGGTCATATAACCAAAATTTACAATGTATTATCTCTATTTTTTCATTGTGAATGCACAGTTGCCAAGGTAGAAGAATAGAGCATATATTTTTAATTATTCTTAGATTAATTCAAAAATGTTAAATATTAAGCATGTTATATTTCAGTCTCTATTTGGACTCTAGTCCCAGATAAAAGTATAGAGATATGTATATATTTCTTAAGCATGCTTTTTTGTAATATATCTGAACATGAGTTTATGCTTTGTTTCTAATTTTTCTCCCAATGTATCTTGGCCCAGTGAATGAGACCATAATTCATCTAGTTTACTGAGTCTGAAAGATTTGATTCATTTGACTGGTACACTGTATATCATCTCCTCTCACTGATTCAAAAATATTGCTTCAACAGTTTTCTCACTCTCCTGCATCTTAATTTTTTAAATTATTCACTTTATCAATTCCATCAGCATAAAATAATAGCATTATTTCTCATATTTTACTGAAAAAGAAGACTTTCTCTTAATTGGTCTTGCTTTTTAAAGGCCGCATTCCATTACTCTTCTTCCCATTGTAACAAATTATTTTGCAATAATCATTTATAATGTCTGAGTCAAAGTGTTCTCCCAATACCTTTTAACCTTCACATTATTTACTTATTATTTGCTTTTATGTCTGTATAACTTATTATTTTAAAATATGTTATTGATTTCTGTGTATTATGTTTATTGCAATTATCTGTATTTCTCTCATAAAATATAATGCCCATGACTTTAGAAATCCTTTCTTTCTCTTCTTTATTCATGGTCAGTAAAGTTGATAAGCATAAAGTAGGAGATCAATAAAGATTTGTTGAATCTATTAATAAAAGGATTCTTGACCTTTACATGTTCTCAACATCCAGGTATAATTAATATTTAATATCTGTTTCATATCTCTTTTTTCCATCCACATTTCTCTATTCTCAATGCCACCTCTTTTTTCCAAGCCACTGTTATTTTTTTGCCTAGTTTATTTAAAGAGTTTTCTAATTGCCTTTGTTATCTTGATTTTACCTTTCTCTTATTCTACTTCTACATTGGAGCATGAGTGACTTCTCTAGAACACATATCTTATCAGCTATAACCCATATATAAACATCTCATTCCTGTTCATAAAATAAAATCATTTGTTATGATAGAAAAGCAGCTAGTTGGCATGCATCCCCACTACTCTTTCCTGTCTTAGCTGTCATAGACTGTACACTGCCAATGTGAGTCTCACCAGTTCCTGCCATTGTTCAATATTTACTGTTTCCTTTTCAGGTTAAAACTAAGAAGATAGGCTTGAAATCACTCATATTGTTTTTGTTACTCAAACACACTCCCACTTCAGAAAAGAAGATACTCAAGGTAAACATACTGAAAAATCTGCTAGATTGTTAAAATTAATATTTGCAATGAGAATACAGTTATCTCAGTATCTTTCTTCACATTTTCATAGTTTTAAAAAGAGCCACAGTGGTTTAATTCATCTCCTAAGCAGTTGAGTTGATACAAATTCTGTCAACATTTTATAGGAGATATATTCGGTTACAACAGCCAACTGGAAGATTACCCATGGCTTTTGAAGCATAGTTGGGCAGGTGTTTGTATGGTAGTCAAGTAAATGAGATTTCTGAGTAACATATGCTGGTACTGGATACACTGTTTCTCCTGGCTTTTGTTCTCATACTCCATGGTACAATACATCAGCTGCTCAGTCTTCTCCAAAAGCCACTGGTTATTCTTTTGATTGAGAGAGGAACCTTCATAAAAAATTAGTAATACTACTGGCCACAGATCTACCAGATTAAAAACTGATTTTAACAACCTCTTAATGAGATTTAATTGCGTTTCAAAAGTTGAAGAGCACTGGTTTACAGCACCGATCATCAAACTATAGCCAATATGTCAAATCCTGTCAGCTATTTTTGTAAATAAACTTTAACTGAAACACAGACTGTTCATTGGTTTTTGTATTGTCTATGACTGTTTCTGTCTTGCCTTATGTCTGTTAGAAGTCCCCCAAATTCCCAAATCTTGTTCAGAACCTAGCTTCAAACCATGCAGACAGACCATAAATATTTTTTTAATCAACAATTTGTTTTTGGCACCAAAATTTAGTTTATAAGTGTCACAAAAAATGGATCAGTTCACTTAAATACCATATATTGATATTTTCCTCTAAAATTCTAATTGCATTAATTAATGATATTTATAGTATTCAAATTTTTTTTGCTGTACTTGACCTTTACCTTTTCTCTCTTTTGCTAAATTGAATTCTCTTTGTACTTGTCTCCACTCAATCCACCAGATATTTTTCAGTTAGTCTTGCCTAACCTGTTTAGGATCAGGACCATTTGATGTAGTTTTGCTAATATACAATTTTATTCTATTTCCCCCTAAACTAGATTTTTTATTGTATATATATAAATTTAAATTTAAATATATTTATATATTTTAAATTTTAAATTTAAATATATTTATATATTTTAATGCTTCAATATTTCATTGACTTATCCTTTCTCCAAAAAACATAATTGAAAATTTGTCTACATGCATTTATAAAGTTCAGGATGAATTTAACAAAACAACATGTTATTTAGTGTTGAGATCCCAGTTTTCCCAAAAGAAATCATCATTAACCTCTTAAAAATATGGATAACTTCACATGAACTAAGATGTATTTTATCTCTTTATACATTTGTAAAATTGTCAACATAGGATATTGATTAAGCACTATGGTCACTATGGTGTCAGAGAGCATGATTTTGATAGATATTTCTGAAAATTTTAATGTTATTTTGACTTTTATAGACTTATGTTTCTAATGTATGACACTGGCATCATATTATTACTGATTCCCAATAGTTGTGTTATTACATGAGCTAATTCACACAATTTTTTTTCCCAGTGACCTAAGTATGAACCATACAGTTTAGTTATTATTATAGATTTCTTTTTTTTTTTGAGTTGGAGTCTCACTCTGTCACCCAGACTGGAGTGCAGTGGCCGCTCCCAGCCACCGCAGCCTCAACCTGCTGGGCTCCGACTATCCTTTTGCCTCAGCCTTCCAAGTAGCTGGAACTATAGGCATGCGCTACCACGCCCAGCTGATTTTTTGATTTATTGTAGAGATGAGGTCTTGCTGCTCAGGTGGGTCTCAAACCCATGGGCTCAGGCAATCCACTCACCTCAGCCTCCCAAAGACGTGGAATTACAGGCTGAGCCACTGAGCCCAACTATAGATTTCAATATTTGAATAAAACTGTTACTAAGATTCTGAAAGAATGTAAATTTCTATGCATATCTAATTAAGAAATAAAAATGTTTGACTACACAGAATATATAAAGCTAGATTATGTACTACTCACTTTTACTAAACTTAGAAATTACATTGAGATGTAAAATAAATAAATATGATGCTTAGGAGGAAAGAGAAAAGACAGTTGTGTTTTCCAGTCTAAGATGATTATGAAAAAGGTAGAGAATATTGATTATAAATATAATCTCATTTTGAGATTAATACATAGTATGAAGTGAGTTTACCCCTTCCAAATTTATGTACTTATGCATATACATGTGTTGGGAGCCAGCCATGGAGGCCTACTGAGCATTAGGGATCAGGAAGAGCTGTTGACCTGAGACCACTAGGATGTGTTTGGGAGCTGTTGACCCCATTTCCTCCTCCTTTTCCACTTGGCTCTGCAACCAGGAAAGGCTCCTGCTGGCTGTAGCAGAAAACTCTGAGACCGGAATGTACACAGTTCAACTTGGGAGTCTATTGTTCCCATTTTCCACGGTTTATAGTTTTTGCTTTTAAACAATTTAAGTTCAACTTTGAGTCACACTGAGGATCCTTAGTGCAGGTCACATGTTCTCTTGATGTAATTTTAGAAATTTATAGATATAGGTTTTAGAAAATAGTTTATATAAATTAAAGAAAATTTAAGTAAACATTTTATTATAGAAGTGTGGTTAGTTCAGTTTGATTATGGGGGGCCAGTGAAGTTTGAATTAGGTCAGCTGGTGCTAGGAGAGTGTAACCATAGCAGCAATTGTTTTAATAGAAACTAGTTTGAATTAGTACAGAATAGTAGAAGTTAATAACTTATTATGGTGGTTTTGGGTTTAAACATTGAGTGATGTTAATTCAAGATGATGTAGTTGTAATACAATTAGGGCACATAAGAAACTGGTTTGGGGAACATTAAGCAAGCATAAGAAACAAAAAGACAAGTTATGGTTGTTCTTCCTCAAGTTCTTCCTCATGTTCTTCCTTATGTATGAAAAAACATTTGCTTGAGAGTGGGGGGTGTCCTTTGTGTACCTGGACCTGTTCATGTGAAAGGCACTTGCTACCTTTTGTGTCCTGTGCTGATGACTTTGCAAAGTTTGGGGATAAAAGCCCTTGGATATACTCAATAAAGCACCTTCTGCTCAACCTCGAACAGGAGTTCACTTTCTTTCTCCCCCCTTTCCTTCTCTCCCCTTTCTTTCTCCCCTCTAGTCACCAACACTGTCTCACCTCCAGGAACATCTGAACCTTACAGGAGCAGGACTCCTTCACATATGCATTATCACCTTCCAAGGCATCTTTCAGGATGTGCTTCAAAGTTTCATATGCCATGAAATTTTCTTGTCTCTGTATAGGACAGCCTCTAGAAACCTCCCATGATCCCCCATGGTTAGTTATAGAACAAGATTATAGAGATACTCCTGGCCACAGACCTACAAGATTAAAAACTGAATTTTCACAACATTTCCTTGAGATTTTAATACATTTTAAAGGTTGAAGAGCACTAGTTTAGAGCTTAGATCATCAAAATATAGTCCATAGGTCAAATCTTATCAGCTGCTTATTTTTGTAAATAAAGTTTTATCGAGACACAACCTGCTCATTGGTTTACATAATATCTGTGACTGTTCATATGCTGCAACAGCAGAACTAAGAGGTTTCTGCAAAAACCATACACCTCACAATTCTAAGATTTTTGCTATCTAACTCTTTAAAGAAAAAGCTTACAAACTCTTGGTTTAAAGAATCTGTAACTACCTAAGATTAGTAAGGGGCGACTTCATTCATATATTTTGGAAGCCTAATCAATAATTTGAGGCATTCTAAACAAAGAACAAAGAAAATTGAACACATCTGCTCAACAGTCAGATTGTTAAAAATGCAATTTTGTAGCTGGGCTCGGTGGCTCAGCCTGTAATCCTGCGCCTTTGGGAGACTGAGGTGAGTTGATGGCCTGAGCCCGCGGGTTCGAGACCTGCTTGGGCAGCGAGACCTCATCTCTACAATAAATCAAAAAATCAGCCGGGTGTGGTAGCGCATGCCTGTAATTCTGGCTACTTGGAAGGCTGAGGCAGAAGGATCGCCGGAGCCCAGCAAGTCGAGGCTGCAGTGGCCGGGAGCGGCCACTGTACTCCAGTCTGGGTGACAGAGTGAGAGTCCAACTCAAAAAATAAAAATAAAAATGCAATTTTGTTAAAATAATTTAATGGTGATAGAATTGTTTAAAGACAAATTATACATAAGATTAACATTTAGAATGTCATAAGGAGTGTATTCATTATATATGCTACAAATAATATTTTTCATATTTTATATGTTGAAACTGTTTAACACATTGGGCAGTGTTAAGTTCTTCTTTTCTGATACTATGTATATATAAAATACAAATATTTAATGCCATTTCTTACAAAGTAAGCTAAAGTGTTACTTATCCTTAACATAAAACATACTTCTCAAATAAATATTTCCTCTAATAACATTTATCTAATGTTATATCTAAGACTGACTTGAAAAATAACATTAGTGGTATATTGGTTGAAATCTGAAAGAAGCATAGAGTTTAGTTAATACTAATTTACCAATATTTGTGTCTTAGATTTAACAAATACGTGTATACCAAGATAATGTATGATTTTAATATTAGGGACAATTGGTTGAGGGTATACGAGAACACCTTGTATTATCTTTGCAACTTTTATGTCAATCTATTATTTCAAAATAAAGTAGTTTATTTAAAAATATTCCTTCCTGAGGGTTAACCTTAAATGTCTCCTTGCCAAGAGCCCTTTCCATTTTACAGACACAATTAATGATTTTTTTTTTCTCTGTCATTCAGAACCATCTTGCTATGTTTCTGGATCTCTATAAATGTTACTTAATGCTGATCCTTTTTGATATCTGCACTTTGCTATCCCTATCATATTTTGTTACTTGAAAAATGAGGAAAAAAATGATATATTTAATACTAAAAGTAGGGTTTGATTTAGATTTTACTAATACAAATGGAATAAATATACCCTTTTGGAAATATGTTAACCCTAATAAGTTAGTAAAATTTTCCAAGCATGAGTTGGCATTCAGAAACCAGCTTTGATCATTTTAAAAATATACAATTTTAAAAATATGAAAGATTTTCAGGTGTTAATTTTAATATCTAACTTTTAAAAATCTGTGTTAAGGCAAATTCACTTTGAAAATTAGTAAGAATCTGACAAGATTCTTGAAGGTAGTCAACATGGGGTTTACTTTAGTGGATTAGAGCTTAACTTTCCTCTGGCTATTTGAATTAAGCTTGATTTTTAAAAATCTTATTTATAAATTATGTATATAAATAAGTTAAAATGTATATATAATTAATAAATGTGACCAATCTAGCACATCTTAAATCTCTAATCCTTGTGTCCAATTAAAAAATTCTTCTTAATCACCAGCTACGTTAGTAACATGGAGAATTAGGACATGGGAGACTGATATAAACTGTTTTTACATTTTCTCTGTTCTTACTTTTTGAGGTTAGTTGATTCTGGTTGGGAGAAGGGAGCATAGTGATGGAAAATAGTGCCCTCTTATGTAACTGACAATGTGTTTACAAGGACGAGATTTCATAATATCACTGTAGTTATGACTAGTAATACACGATAATAGTTGGCTTCTCCTACTATAGCCTAGAACAATAATTTTCCAATAATTTCAGTAGTTTTCACAGAGATTGAAAACAAATGAAATATTATTCTATCCACCTATGGACACAGAATATTAGAATAGGTTGGAAGTTCCATTCATATATTATCTACATATACCTCACTTGATTTTCTTCCAAACCTGTCATTATAGAATCTTCTCTTTGGTCTAAAAATATATTACCACGTTCTGTTGATGCTATTATCAATCTTTCCAGATAAATTTCCACCATTATGACAGAAGCATGAGAATGAGATAGCAGGAAATAACAGTAAATATGCACACAGCACTCCAACTATGCAACAAAACACATGATCTCTCTCCAGTGGCCTCCTTGTATGAGAAGACAATAGGAGTGATTCTGTTTATCTGTACACTTTTCTATCTATCATCAGGAAGGAATATTAATGCAGAAAAATAATTTTACTGAACACGTTGGCAAGGCTAAAGAAACACTGAAAGTTATTTTGAGAACTATCACTACTAAAATGAAAATATCATTGTTATAAGTGAGGTGCCCACTGACTCTTGAATTATATTTATATATAGATATGTATATAATATGTAAGTATATATAATATATAAACATATAACTGAAGAGAGAGAAAGAGTCATTGAAGCCAGATAGGGATTAATCAAAATGTATTGCTCCTTTATGTTTTGCGAGTTAGGAATGACAGTGGATTTGGGGATTAATTGTCATTGTTAATAAAAGAAAACTACTAAGAATTTTAGCTGTAAAACATAAATTATTGATTCACTTTTCTAGATGCTGGAAATGACAAATAATTTTCGTTTAAAAAATGACTTGTGTTCATTTGCTGTGGGACCTGAAGCCATGGGAAAAACGAATCTTGAGGCAGTCACTATACATTTTGCTTTAACTTTTTTGATATATGTCTGCTTAAACTTTAAAGCTCAAAGGAAGGCTATCTGGGATAGTCACCAGGGCTCACAGTTATGTAGCTCAGAAAATAAAGCAGTGAGTTTTGAACAGAAAATTACTGAGTAGCAACTGCATCACATGAGCAGTAAGTGTGTTTCACAAGAATGATGAAGTACTCCAACTATGCAACATAGGCTTGAAAAACACTTCCCTTGATAAATAAAACAATTAGCTAGAATGTGCAAGGATGTGGAATTAGCAGTAAACCTATGTATGGAAATGTAAAAAAGCCTCAATAGCAAAAATCTCCCCCCTGAAGGGACAAGGGAATGCAAATTTTGAAACCTTTAGCTAAAAAGGAAAAGGTACTTCCTCATACCCTTTATAAGTAACAACATTGACAGTTGTGATTGATGAGGAAGTGAGAAACTGAGACAGAGTATCTCCAAAAACAGGTGTTTTCGGGAAAAACAAGTCAGAGACATGCCTTTTGATTTAAGGAATATTATAGTTTAATTAGAAAAAAGGTTAAAATTAAAGTAAGGATTAGAATTAAATAAATAACAGTTATAATTAAAAGATAAGTGTTTATTATAGATGTAGGTACTAGTTAAATATAAGTAATGGAAGGAATAGGAAATAATTAAGTTTTAAGGTAAACTTAAAATTATACACACTTAATGTAGGTTTAAAATTAAATACATTTAGGATTAGAAGTAAGATTAATTTCATATATAAGTGTAGATTTAGACATAGGTTTTGTTTAGAAATATAAAATGTAAAATAGGTGATAAGAAAATAGCAAGTAATATAGATAAGGCAATCAGAATTAAGAAAGTTAAATTAAAAAAAATAGAATATTAAGAATTCGTAGTGGGTAAGGGTGGTTATAAAAAAGAAAAAAAAATAAGTCAATATATTGCTGCTAAAAGTATATATAAGGGTAGAACTAAGAAAATAGATTAGTAAAGGAAAAGAAACAGAATAGCGAAGGGAAGAGATTCAGTTGACCTAGAGGTCACAGGATGTGGCTGATAAATTCTTGGCAGCTGGTATTTTGTTACACCACCAGTAGCAGGAAGGAACAAAATGAAACTTGTAAAGGTCAACTTCCCCATTAACAAAAGAAAAAACATGATGTAACATGGGATACATTTTGTGGGTAGGGGGGTCAGTAAAAAAACTATATAAGCTTGTAAGAATTGAATTAAAATTGGCAAGTCTTGAATCCTACCCCGGCAGGTGACTCCTGTCGTTCTTCTGTGCCATTCCCGATTCTCCCCATTCAGGCCCTGACTCTCTCTTGGAGCTGGACTCCAGCACTTCTCATATAAAAAAGGAATTCTTAAGGTCAGTGCCCTACAGATGTTACCACAAGAGAAAATTCAAATGTATGGCTAAGATGTTTCTCCCTCATACTGTGGTGAGATAAGAGTTTTAGAAACTTTTAAACATGTGTATCCATTTAATTTTCCTTAAATAATTTTACTATTTGACTAAAGACAGCATGGAAATGGGTTTTTGTTACAGATATAATGACACAAGTAATTGTGGGTTTATTTATTTAGTTTAGGGACTTTTAAAAAACATTTTAAATAATGTTCTATCTATTTTGCGTTGAAAATTTGGAGACTTTGAGATTTACTGTCTTGGATAGTGAGAGATTTATTGTACTGGATAATCAACAATACTTTCTATTAAAAAAAAAGAAAAAATACCCATATGGTAGACAAATATGGCCACCTGACATCTTCAGTGTTCTCAAACTTAAATATAAAGCTTAAGAGGAATTTTAAATATTATAAGTAATCTCACTAATAAATAACGTGTGATATTTTTTCTCTAAAGTTTCAGATAAACTGGTTATCTGAAAAAAATGTAACTGGGCTTTCTGACTGACTCTACTAACTTTCAAAAATATTAACAAATGCTTTTGGAGTACACATGGCAATATAAAATCTTTCAATCAAATTTAGTATCTCAGACATTTTCCTGCAATTTATACTAACTTTTTGTCCACATATACTTTAGAATTGAGATATGTTGAGTGAATATTTCTGAGTTACTTCACCTAGGATGATAGCCCCTAGTTCATCCATGTTGCAGCAAAGGACAGGATTTTCTTTCTTTTTATGGCTGAATAGTATTCCATACTGTATATTTTTTTGACTTGTTAACAATAGTCATTCTGACTGAGGTGAAATTATGTTTCATTGTGGTTTTAATTTGCATTTCTCTGACAACATTTCTCAGTAATATTGAGCATATTTTCATGTGTTTGTTGGCTAGTGGTATTTATTTTTTTTATGTCTATTCATATCTTTTATCCATTTTTAAATGAAGTTATTTGATTTTTGTCCCTAGGTTTTGAGTTATTGGAGTTTCTTATAGATTCTGAATATTGGTCACTTGTAGAGGTGTAATTTTCATATACTTTATTCCATTCTGAAGTTTGCCTGATTATTTTGTCCTTTGTTTCTTCTTCTGTACAAATATTCTTTTAGTTTAATTAAGTCCCTCTACTGGTCTATGTTTACGTTTATTGCATTATATTTTGGTGTTTTGAAAATTATTTGCCTAAGATGATATCCAGAAGAGTGTTCTTATGTTTTTTTCTAGAATTTGTATAGCCTCAGGTCTTTAATTCACCCTGAGTTATTTTTTCCAATAATCTATTGTCTATTTTTTGCACCAGAACCATGATATTTTAGTTATTATGGTTTTTCCAGTATAATTTGAATCAGGCAATGTATTTGCTCTGGATTTTTTTTTTTTTTTTTTTGAAATTTACATAGATGGATTTTGGCTATTCAGTTTTTTTGTTTTTGTTTTTGCATATGAACTTTGATATTTTCTAATTATATGAAACATGGCATTGATAATTTGATAAAAATTGAGTTGTATTTCTAGATCGCTTTGGGTAATATGGTCTTTTAACAATATTGATTCTTCTAGTTCATGTGCATTGGATGTTTTTCCTTTTTTGTATGTTGTGTACAATTTTTTATCAATATTTTGGAATTCTACTGTAGAGGACTTTCCTCTAGTTGTCAAAATATATTCTTAGGGGTGTGTGTGTGTGTGTGTGTGTGTGTGTGTGTAGTAAATGGTACTGAGTTCTTAATTAGGTTCTCATCTTGAACGTTATTGGTATTTAGAAATGCTACAGATTTTTATATGTTGATTTTAGATCCTGAGTTTTACTGAAGTCACTTATCAAGTCTAAAAGTTTTCTGGAACCTTTAGGTTTTTCTATGTATATGATCGTGTCACCAGTGAACAGAGATAGTTTGATTTCTTTTTGCCAAATTAGCTACCCCTTATTTCTTTCTCTTTCCTGATTTCTCTGGCCAGAAATTATGGTACTGAGTTGAAAGAACTGGTGAGAGTGGAAAACGTTGTCTTGTTTCAGTTCTCAGGGAAAATTCTTTTAACCTTTCTTTGCTCAGTATGATGTTGTCTATGGGTTTGTCATAGATGTCTCTTGTGGTTTTTGAGGTTTGTTTATTTGATGCCTGGTTTCTTGAGGGCTTTATCATAAAGGAAAGTTGGATTTTATTGAAAGCTTTTTCTGCATCTTTGGTTTATGAATCTGGGTGCTCTGGTGTTTGGGTGCATGTGTATTTAGAATAGTTAAATCTTCTATTGAGTACTTTATAATTATATAGTGTCCTTCTTTATGTATTTCTTTTTCTTTACTGTTGTCAGTTTAAAATGTGTTTTATTTGATATAAGAACGGCTACATCTGCTCCCTTTTGTTTTTAATTTGCATGATATATTTTTTTCCATCTTTTTTGAGTCTGAATGTCTTTAGTCAGTAGGTAGGTCTCTTTTAGCAGATTTGGGTTCTACTTTTCTTAATCAGGTTGCTACTTTGTATCTTTTAAATGGGACCATTAGGCCATTTATATTCAAAGTTAATATTGATGTATAAGATTTCTTCCTGTCATGGTTTTATTAACTAGTTGTTTTAGACTTTTGATTGTGTAATTGCTTGGTATAGGCTGTGTGAGTTTTGTATATGTGTACCTTCTGATGGCTAGTATCATTCTTTCATTTCCATATTTAGAACTCTTTTGAGCATCTTTTAGAGGGTCAGTTTAATAATGAGTCCCTTAGCATTTGCTTCTCTGGTTAAGATTTATTATTTTTGTTTGTTTATGAAACTTAACTTGGGAGAATATACAATTCTTGACTGGCACTTTTTTTTTCCTTAAGAAAGTCACAAACAGACACCCAATCTCTTCTGACTTACAAAGTTTCGATTGAGAAGCAATGTGTTAACCTGATGTGATTTTCTTTATAGGCAATGATATGTATTTTTTAGGTCAGCCTGGGCTCGAGAGTGTCAGCTGAATGGTTCTACCAGCTGAGCCACAGAGAGGGTCCACTCAAGGGGTTGGGCTGGTAAGCCTAGCCCTGGAAGTGTTGGCTCTAATGGACTGGCAAGCCAAACCCTGAGAGTGTTGCTGATTTGGTGGGCTGGCAAGTCTAGCCCCCAGAGTATCTGAGCTTCAGAGTTTCGCCTTCTTCTAGCAGCTCTCCCAGTTCAGCCAGGTTTGTTGGCTGGCAAGCTGCCTGAGTCCAGCTCCAATGGGTCAGGGTTTCCTGAAGAAGGGACGGCATCAGCGCAGGAGAGAAAACTTGGACACTGACTCTGCTGTGAGCAGGACAAATGCCGATTTATTATCTTTTTCAACTCCTTTTATATCTTAGATTTTGGCTTGAGAGAAAAACATGTTTTTAATTTTCAAGGCAATCAGTTTCAATTTAATGGACTGGACACGCAATGTATCTTTATTCATCCTGTTTTGATCTTTGTTCCAACCCTAATGGGGTTCTGTCTATCCCTTTCTTCTAATCGGTGCTGTTTACTTTCTAGAACTGCATGTTATTTTTCACCCTGAATGTTATCTCTGAATGTCATTTCTTATCTACGTACAATGAGTTATAAATACTTTTAATGCTTTATCTTAAAAATTATCATCCTAAAATTTAACACTAACTGATTACCATTTTCGCAATGTCCATACAAAAACTTATCTCTATAACCATTACATTATAGATCACTACCAAGTTTTAGGCACTGTTACATTGATTTGTAAGTTACACCTGTGACTTTCACACAGCAATTTGCAATTAACCGGGGTAAAGCAACATACTCAAGGTTTCTTAGCCCCAAGTTGACCTGGCTAGCTTTCTATAATGTCACACCTGGTGTTTACAATCTGCATCAATTATCCCCTGCCAGGGAGAATGAGCTTCAACATTTGTAAAACAAAAGGCCTCAAGACACTTTAATCACAATCCCTAACCAGAATTATAAGCCTCCTTAACAAAGGGAAGTAAAGCCAAGGGTGCTCTAATGAAGAGTATACTTTTAACAAAACAAATCCCTCTTTTACTAAACACTATTATTTGGTAAAAATTATTTTTTCCATATAGAACTCTTTACATCTTCCAACTCCCAGGTTTCCAGTGGCGAGATCGAGAGTGGAGATAGAAGAAGCAGGGCTGATCGCTGCCCAGAGTTGACCCTGTCAATGTGAAGGCCTCTGAGGCTGGCTCCCAACAGCAAGCCAGCCTCCGGGGTGCATGACTCTTTAGCTCCAATGATCTTCTGCAGCTCTTCAGGTCAGTGTTCTTGTCCCTTGCCCAGGAGGAATGAGGGACATGGACAGCCAGAAAATGAGAAAGCAGGATTTGTTGAGAGAACAGAAAAGTTCCCACAGTGGAAGGGGACCCCAGGGGGTTGCCAATTTGGAGCTGAAACCTGGTACTTATATAGCCCTAATACTGAGCAGTTTGGCTAGCACTAGCTGTGAGCTGATTGGTCAGCACTAACTGTTCTGATTGGTCAATACTGAGTATCCATTGGCAGGAGGTAGAGGTCTAATGGTGAGCTGATTGGTTGGTACTTGGCAACAACCAAGTTTTTCTATCCCAGCAGTGAGTATTTAAGCTCTAGCTTGAGAGACTCATAAGAGTGTATCAGCCTGAGAGGCCTGCTGGAAGTTTGTTGCATTGATACTGGAGGACCCTCCCTGTGTGTCTACCTAGCCTTTATCTAGCTATCTCCACTCTCGGTAATTTGTTCCTTTTCTCTGTCTTTAATATTTCTTTCATGTTGACATTGGAGATACTGACATCTATATGACTTCTTCATGTTTATTTTTATATTATCTTACAGGTATTCTCTATTTTTTTTCTTTTTAAAATTATTTTATTTTAAAGATGTGGGATACAATTCAGGATTAGGATACAAATGGACATCGTACTGGTAAACTTTGGGTCTCCCATTGGTCCCCACTTTGCCTGGTTTGAGTTCAGGCACCCTTCTTGATGTTGTGTCCCCACACCCACCCTGGCAGTGTCCTGCTACTTCCAATCACTTTCTTACATTATTATGGTAAATGTTCAGGGTCCACTTATGAGTGAGAACATGTGGTACACTCGTCTTTGATTTTGTGATAGATCACAGAGTATTATAAACTCTAAATTCATCTAAGTTGCTGTGAAGTCTATATGTTTGTCCTTATTTATGGCTATGCGATATTCCATTGTGTATATGTACCACATTTCTTTTTCAAGTCCAGTTTAAATGAGCAATAGGGTTGCCTCTATGTTTTTGCTATTGTGAATAGTGCTGCAATAAACATGCATGTGCAGGTATCTTATTTGTAGAATGATTTGAATTCCTCTAGGTATATTCCTTGTAAGAAGATTTCTGGGTCATATGGAAAGAAAATTTCTAGTTCTTTTTAGGAATCGCCATAGTGTTTTCCATAAAGGTTGAGCTACTTTGCATTCCCACTTGCAGTGTAGAAGTGATCCCTTTTCTTTGCAACCTTGCCAGCTCCTGCTGTTATTGTTTCATTAATGATGGCCATTCTTACTGGAGTTAGGAGATATCTCAATGTGGTTTTGATTTGCATGTATCTGATTATCAATGAGACCGAGCACTTTTTAATGCTTCTGTTGGTTGGCCATATATCTTCTTTTGAGAAGTGTCTATTCATATCATTTACCCACTTTTTTTTTTTTTTTTGAGTTGGAGTCTCACTTAATCGCCCAGACTGGAGTGCAGTGGCCACTCCCGGCCACCGCAGCCTCGACCTGCTGGGCTCCGGCGATCCTTCCTCCTCAGCCTTCCTAGTAGCCGGAATTACAGGCATGCACTACCACGCCCAGCTGATTTTTTGATTTTTATTGTAGAGATGAGGTCTTGCTGCCCAGGCAGGTCTCGAACCCGCGGGCTCAGGCAATCCACTCACCTCAGCCTCCCAAAGGCGCGGGATTATAGGCTGAGCCACCGAGCCCAGCTTACCCACTTTTTTAAGGGGGCTGTTTGGTTTTTTTCCAATTGGCATGTTTGAGTTCCTTGTGAATCCTAGATGTTAGGTCTTTGTAAGACATACAGTTGGCAAATATTTTTTCCCATTTTGTGGGCTGTCTACTAGCACTCTAAATGGCTTCTTTTGCTTTACAGAAGCTTTTCAGTTTGACGATTTCCTACTTGTCTATCTTATCTCTTATGGCATGGGCACTTGGAGTTTTGATCAGGAATTGGTTGCCTATCTGATTTCTATAAGGGTGTCTCCTGCATTTCTAAGATTATTTTCATTTGAAGCTTTATGTCACCCCTAAAATTAGGTACAGTGATAGACAGGGGTCCTGTCCCAATCTTCTGCATGTGGTCAGCCAGTTTTCCTGCACTGTTTACTGAATAGTTTCTCCTTACCCCAGTGGTTGTTATTAGAGATTTTGTCAAAGGTGATTAAGTTGAGAAATTGGGGTTTTGCTACCAGAATCTCTGTCCTGTTTCATTGTTCTATCTGCCTGTTCTGTACCAATTTGAGGCTGTTTGGGTTATTATAATCTTATAGTAAAGTTTAAAGTCTGAAAACTCCAACTTTGTTTCTTTTGCTCAGGATTGTTTATTTTTCCATATAAATTTCTGTATTGTTATTTCCAGATCTGAGAAGAATGATATTGGTAATTTAATGGGTATTGTGTTGCATCTGCAGATTACCTTTGGTAGGATGGAAATCTTACAATGTTGATTCTTCCTATCCATGAGCATGAAATATTTTTTATTAGTTTGTGTCTTCTTGGATTTCATTGTTCCAGCAATGTTCTGTAGTTTTCATTGTAAAGGTCTTTCACTTCTCTGGTTAGGAAGATGCCAAGGTATTTCATTTGTTTTGTGACTGTTGTGAATGGATTGTGTTTTTCACTTGGTTCTCTGCCTGTTTGTTGTTGTTGTGTAAAAATGTGACTGTCTTTTGCACATTTATTTTGTATCCTGAGACTTTGCCAAAGTCCTTCATCAGTGAAAGAAGACTTTTGACAGAATCTCTTGGATTTTCAAGCTATGGGATCATATCATCAGCAAAGAGGGACAAATTAACTTCCTCTTTTCCTACTTGGATACCCCTGATTTCCCTCTCTTGTCTAATTGCTCTAACTAGGACTTCCTACTTATCTTGAACAGGAGAGGTGAAAGTGTGCAGCCTTGCCTTGTTCTGATTTCTGGGGAAATGTTTCTAATTTCTGTCCATTTAGCAATATGTTAACTTTTAGTTTATCATAGGTGACACTTATTATTTTGAGGTATATTCCTACTATGCTTAAATGTTTGAGGGTTTTTAACAAGACTGGATACTGGTTTTCATCATAAGTTTTTTCTGCATTGAATGATCACATGGTTCTTGTTTTTATGTCTGTTGATGTATTAAATTACATTTACAATCTTGTAGATGTTGAACCAAGCCTGCATCCTGGGGATGAAGCCTACTTGGTCATGGTGGATGTGTTGTTGGATTCACTTTGTTTGAATCTTGTTGAGAATTTTTGTATCTATGTTAATTAGGAATATTGGCCTGTAGTTCTCTTTTTTTATTGGATCTTTACCTAATTTGGTTTGTAAAATGATTTGTGGAGAATTCCATATTTCTCAATTGCTTAAAATACTTTCAGTTGGATTGCTATCAGCTCTCCTTGTATGTATTGTAGAAATCCACTGGCAAGCCATCTGTTCCAGGATTTGTTTGTTTGTTGATTGGTTTTGGTATATGTTTAGTTTTCTTATAATGAATTATATTTCCTAGGTTGTTATTGGTCTATTTAGTGTCTCAATGTCTTCTTGTTTCAACCTTGGGAGTTTGTGTGATGTCAGAAAGTCCTCCATTTAATTTAGGTTATCTAGTTTGTTTCCATACAGGTGTGCATAGTAATCTTTGGTAATCTTCTTTGAGGTTAGTTGTGATTTGATGTTTTTGTATTTCTGGTTGTGTTTTGGGTGGGGAGGCTTTTTGTCTGTTTTTCTTGATCATCCTGGCTAGGGGTTTATCAATGTTCTTTATTCTTTCAAATAATCAGCTTTTTGTTTTACTGATTTTTTGACCCAGTTGTCATTGAGGCCCAGTTGTCATTCAGGATTATGCTGTTTAGTGTCAATGTCTTTGAGGGTTTGAGGAGAATTTTGTCGGTGTTGATATTTATTTTTATTCCATGGTGGTCTGAGAAGGTACATGGAAATATTTTGAGCTTATGAAATTTGTTTATGCCTGATTTATGGTGAAGGATATGATTGATCTTGGAGTACATTCCATGTGGTGATGAGTAGAATGTATATTATGTGGTTGTTGGGTGGAGGATTCTGCAGTATCTATTAAGCATTTAGTCAAGGGTCAAGCTGAAGTTCTGAATCTCTTGATTTATTACATTGATGATCTCTCTAAGG
Organism: Carlito syrichta; assembly: GCF_000164805.1. Taxonomy (NCBI): domain Eukaryota; kingdom Metazoa; phylum Chordata; class Mammalia; order Primates; family Tarsiidae; genus Carlito; species Carlito syrichta. The sequence continues at coordinate 762,737 of NW_007252893.1, read as the reverse complement.
TTGTTAGTGGGGGCATTTATGTCCCCAGCTATGATAGTGTTAGAGACAACATCTTTTTTAGTTTACTAAGTAGTTGCTTAATAAACATTGGTGCTCCTGTATTCGGTGCATATATATTTAGGATGGATATTTCTTGTTGATTGATTGAACTTTTTATCATTATGTAGTGCCCTCCATCTTTCTAAATTTTTGATAGTTCAAAGGTGGTTTTGTCTGATATTAAGTTTGTGATTCCTGCCTTGTTTGGAATCCATTTGCTGGAAATTTGTTTTTGTTTTGATTAATTCTGCTTTCCATGCTTGTCATCTTAGTTATTAGTTTCCTGGATGAACTTTTTTATGGTCAAAATCTCTGTCACAAGTTATTTCTGTGTTGCACCTTGTCTTTCTTGATTCTTATTCACTCTTTCCATCCATTCCCAAATCCTTGTTGTATTTTGGGGCCAGTTGCTGATGACTTCCATTATTTGGGCTCTGATGTCTGATTTTTCAAGTGTTTTGTCTTTGTTACACTGGGAATTGCCTGTGTTTCTTCATTTACTTTTCCTCATTTGTGACAGATCTCTTTGTTTCCTTTTTAGTTCTCTTATTCAGTGGCAGTAGGAGAGACTTTCACCTCTGATGTTTGCTCATCTCTCTATTTTCCCTGATTAGGGCTCTGAATTTGTTCAGACAGACCTGGATGGGAAACTTTGTTGTCGCTTATAATTTTTAGAGTTGAATAAGATGGAGGGTGGGGAGCCAAGATTCAGAAACTACTTGCAAATCACAATGTCCACTGTTTGTGGTATGGGTTCCCTGAGATGCACCCCACCACCATCACTCTATATGATGATGCAATGGGTATGTGTTTGTATCCCTGAGTTCAAGATATAGTAACAACAATGAGGAGAAAAGAGAAAAGTAAAATGATGTTAGATGAACAAAAATTTAAAAATAAGCAAAAGCACAAAAAACAAAAGCAGAAACCAAGCATAAAACAAGTAAACACATACAAACGAAAACAAACAAAAAAATTAGAAAAAAACCAAAAATCCAAAACTAAAAAAAAAACCCCAAAACAGAAATACCAAATACACACACACACACACACACACACACACACACACACAACACAAAATAAAAGGAAAAGAAAAAAAAGGAAGAAGGAAAATAATTTAAATCAAACTCTCACACACACATTAAATTTAAAAAGAGAACAAAAATAAAACTGAAAGATAAATACTCAACCATTCATGTACACACATAAACAGAAAACAAAAAACAAGAGAATAAAGGAAAACAGAAGAAAAAAGAAAAAAAAGTGGGGGAATGCAGATCAAACCCTCCCATACACATTCATGCAGAAAGGAAAAAGAGAAAAAAAAATTCAAACAGAAAATGGAACAAAACAAAAAGCAACCTGTCCTTTTGTGGAATTGTTTCTCTCAGTTGCTCACAAGTAAGCCCCCCTGCTCTCTCCTGTGGAGTTGTGGTCTCAGTCACAATATCCCCAGTGCCTGGCTGGGGAAGCAGGAGAAGGCTGTGGAGGTGGGTGCGACTTCAGTCCCTCCCTCTCACTCTCATATGGTCTGGGGGATCCCCTTTGGTGGGGAGGTGCAGGATTGTCTCTTCCCCAGGTACTGGAGTACAGTCCTCCTATTGCAGCTGATGCCCAGGCACCACCTGAGTTTATCTCTCTTAGTTGTGCAGAGCTGTGTGAGTCTGATGTTCAGAGGATTGCTGAGGAGAAAGGGATTGGGTCAGTCCTGGATACACTACTGATCTCTTTAGGGTCCTTCTTATCCTTTTCTGGCCACACCCTTTGTCCCATGCCTGAATCGGGGTGTGGAGTGGGCCATCTGAGACTCAGCATTCATCCTGTCCCTCCAGAATTTGTGTTTTTGAGATATTCCCTCTAAGTTATGATCAATCCCTGAGTAGTTCATCTGCTGATCACAGAGATCGGGTCTGTCGTTTTGTGTGAGCAAGTCAGATCACTTTTCTACTCAACTTTCTAGATGGTGGCAGGGTTCTTCTTTTATCTTCTCTAGTGGGGTTCTACTTCTGACTCCTTCATTGTGCTCCCTCCACAGTTCTTGCTGCCAGTGTCCAGCCAGGTGCTACAGTGGTGAGGCAAAGCCTGGAGCCAAATGTCATTCCTAGCAGCTTCTGCCTAGGTAGGGCTTTGCTGATTTCAATAAATTGGCACTTGGCTTCTGCACCCCAGGAAGCACTAGGGTCCAAGCAGAGAAGGTTTGGCATCAGCCACTTCACCAGGAGATCCCTGGCCACTTGCTCCCACGTCCCCACTCAGTCAGCCGCTCAAACACCCACTTACTAACAGACACACATGCAAAATTTTCCATACACTCACTCACTCACACTGGGACTTGCGTAGTCTGCCTGGCTCTGCAGTCATCTTCCTCCTTTCCCCTTCTTCCTTCCATCCCCATGTTCTCTAAATTTTTTGTATCTGGATGTCTATATTTCTAGCAAGATTTTTAAAAATTTCTGTTCTTTCATACTTTTTGCTCATCAATCTTACTTCTTGATGAGAAATTTCTCATCAACCTTACTTCCTACCAATCCCAGAGGCAAATATTATTTTTTCATCATAGATTTGTTTTATCTCTTCTAAAGCTTCATATAAATGGAATCATATTTTTGTGGCTGATTTCTTTCACTCAGCAGTATGTCTTTGAGATGTATCCATATTGTTGTAGCATATAGTAATAGTTCATTTATCATTTTGCTGTTTAGTGGTCTTCCGTTGTGTCGGTATACAAGTTTGTGTATTCATTCACCTGCTGATGGACATTCAAGCTATTTCTAGTTTTGGATTATTATGAATAAAGTTGCTATGAATATTTTTGCACATAAAAAAACTTTTCCAAATTATTCCTTCAAATATGTTTCCCATGTTGCCTACCTTTTTTTCTTTTCTCTCAGGAATGTCAGTAACTCAGAGGTTTGGCCACTTTACATAATCATATATTGCACAAAAGCTGTGCTTATTTGTTTTTTATTCCTTTTTAAAAAATTTTATCTAAGTGTTTTTTAGAAACACCAGTAATCAAGCTCTGGGATTCTTTCTTCTGCTTGGTTTAGACTTTTGCTAAACTTTTCAAGTTTATTTTGAAATTCTTTAAGTGAATCTTCTATTTTCAGAAGTTTGATTTTCTTTTAAGATATGTATCTCTTCTTTCACTTCCTGGATTACTTTTGCTGTTTCCTTTTGCAAGTTTTCTGTCTTATTTAACCTGTCATTTAGTTTTTTGGCATTTAAATATTGAATTATTTACCTATAATTTCTGAGTTTTGTTTTGATGAAGACTAATTTCTGGAGAGCAAGTGCAACCTTTAGGTGGTTTCACAACATCCAGATTTTGTATAGAGCTGGAATTCTTACACTAATTTCTTCATATATGGAGAGACTGCTCCTTCTTATTTTTTAATTTATTTTCATTCAGGTGAGATCCCCCCTCGCATTTTTTTCTTTTCTTTTCCTACTTCCAAGGTGTGTGACTATAGAATGTGTTGCTTAGTGTCTTTTGACTTTGCATCTATAGCCCTGTGAAGTTCTGTTGCCTGGTTTTATATTGGGCTCTGCAATTTGACCTGTAGGCCATAAGGAGCTTATGGGTAAGAGCCAGCAGCAGTACAAACGGATGGTTATGTACTTGATCTTTGTTAACTGTGAGGTGCTCTTTGTTGTTTCAGGTACTCTACTGTACAGTAGAATGCTTAAGACCTGAATGTCCAGTTAAGCAGGAATGGAGGACACAGTTGACAAAGTTAGACCCACTAATTTATCTGCAAATAAATCCAATGATACTCCAACCCTGATAGGGTTTCCTGGGTGGCTCCTGGTATAATGCACAAAGGTATCTGTGGGGAATAAGGGGACTTCACTGACTTCATGTCCTAGATAGGCAGGAAAATAATCTGTTTCTCTATGACACTCCTGTCCTGGGGCTCATGACTCTCATTTCAGACACACACTTTTTTTTTGTCGTCAAGCGACACTGTGTCTGAGAGCCATGGAAAATGGCTTTTTTGCAACTCTACATGAAACCAGTTTCAGGGCAGAACCTCTTCACTCAGCCCAATATAGACAACTTTATGGTTTGCCTATTCTCATGTGCTAACACTACTGGTTTTTGTAGAGGTGTGAAACTCTGCCTTTTGTCCTCTGTGAGTAAAAGTTAATTGTGGTGTTGGTTATTTGACTTGGTCTAATAACCAGGCTCCCCAGGAATGTGGTTAGGTGCCAGCAATGTTGGACTGGGCTGAATCCCCAAGTTCCCAGGCCCCTAGATGGCTCACTGGATGGTGTGTATGTGTCCTTAAAGGACTAGACTGGGATCTGGCCAGTTTAGAGTTTGGGTACAGTATGTGATGGAAAGGGGCAAGCAGATCCTTGGGTCGCTGGCAGAACTCACAGGCAGAGGCAGGTAAAACATAAGCAGTGGAAGTCTGAGGGTAGATCACAGGCCTGTGGGAGTTGAGCTTTCAGAAAGGATCTGAGGCACAGTTGAAATATTCAGGCAGGAGCAGGGTGGTTGTCCTATATGTTTCCTCTGGGGGCGAGTGGAATTGGTTCCTTTGACTGGAACAGTGAGCACTGGCAGCTGTGGGGTATGTGGCACACTCATACTTCCCTCCTGTTGAAGTGATACTGAATTTCACTGTTGAAGGCATGAGAAGGTGCGAGGTCTCCCTGCTCACTCCCAGAGACAGTCCTGGTGGTGACTCCAAAGGGCTTGTAAATGACCCCTTGGAGTTGTGCTCTCAGAGAAATGCCAGGCCACAGCAACAGTGTTCAGGCAGGGGTGTAAAGTCTGCATTGGTGGCCTGAAGCAGGCAAGCTCTGTTTGGTGGGCGTGAGTGGAGGTTTGGGTTTTGTGATGTGTAGTCTGGCCACTCTTCCATACCGTGGTCTGCAGTATCTGTGTGGGGAGTGGTGAAAGTGCCTTGCCTCATTTCTTAGGGTCACATCAACTGGCACCCAGCTGCTTGATGATCAAAAGCCGGTGAGGTTCCACACGGACTTGAGCAGTGCCTCTGCACACTCTCTAGGTGGCTCTCTTTCCTAGTCTAGAGGTCCACTGTGGTCAAGGAGGCTCTCCCATGGCTGGAATTGTCAAACTTTGTGGCAGAGTTGCGGGTCCCCAGTTGTGGGTCTCTCACTCACTCACCTCTTCCCCACATTAAAGATCCTCTCCTTGCTCTGCTCCAGTCACAATTTCATAGGCCGCACAGTTTTACTCTCCTCTGTTTTCCAGGGGTCCCATCACTTTCCTGGTGAATCCCAGCATGCTCTCTTGGACGATCTATGTGAAGTGTTAATATTTACTATCTTGGTTCTTCTTCACGAAAGAGGCATGCACTAGCTGCTTTGAGTCAGTCATCTTAAACTAGAATCTCTGAATGTAGAATGTGGCACATAATCTCATGCAATGTGATCTGGTGGTATCATAATGCGAAAGGAGAATTCCCTGGTCACTGTAGAGAATAGTTTACTTAAAGAAGCGGGCTGCTAGGAATACTTGCACTAGACTTTGTGTTATTATGAAACACATTTTAATAATATAGAGTCACTAAATTTTTGATGTTATTACTGAAGTTATAGATGCTAATAGATACAAAATCAGTACCTTAAAGTGAGCTGCTACTATAATAAAATCTGAAATATATGATCATTGTTTAGTGAATGGGCAGTGGTCAGGTAACAAATATAAGTTAATATCAGGATAGATATTTGTGGCTTAGAGAGATGGACATAGCACAAAAACCAATATGACTACATAAACATTTTATTTTTCTACTAGGCATAGAGAAACTGGGCATACAATTTTGGATAGCTTGGCATTGTCAAAATTGGGCATGCAATTTTGAATAACTTGGCATTGTCAAAGCAAATGTTGTCAAAATAAATACTGCACCAGATAAAGCTAAACAATCAAGAAAGACTTTACTTCAGGCTTTTACAATTGTGGAAATATCAGAATTTAATCTAAGCTAAACTAGAGAATTTTTAAAGAATAGGGGCAGAAGGCATTGATTGAAGAATATGTTTACTAATCGACCCTACCCGAAGAAAAAGGAAACATCGTCATGTATTTGTGAAAGGGGATAGTTTACACAGGGTCACATAACTGCTGAAGTTGGGCTTCCATCCCTTAGAAAAACTGAAAAACAGAGATGCTTCTTCCTTGGTGAGTGCATTTCAAAGAGGTGATAGCACCCATGGCCCGGATAAATGCATTCCTAGGTTCTTAACCTGGTAAAAAGCTTTACAATGACCAGTTCTCTAAAGTTAATGCTCTAAGATAGAGAAGTCAGTGGCTCAGAAGAAACATATAATTTAGACCAGCTCAGGGGAATTTTAAGATTCATCTTTTTGAGCATCCAGTTGGGTGATGTGACTAATTCTGACAACTAAAATTTGAGTAGCTCTTTGCAGGACACTCCCATGTCTGTCCACTCAAATGTCTGGATACATCCTCAGTTAATTATCTTCTCTGTTTTCTGGACTTCTGACAAGTGGAAGTTGCCTGGATCCTTGAGTCATCACTTGGAGGAGAGCTTCCTGAAGGTCAAGGCCTTCAAGATCACAAACTTTTTTTTTTTTTTAACTATATAGTAGTCATGTCTGATCCATGGGGCATACAAGACCCTCAGTGCATGCCTGAAACTGAAACTATATAAAATTCCTATATATACTATGATTCTATCTATAAATACCTATGATAAAATTTTATTTGGCATAATGCTTTGTGTTTTGGGGCCATTATTAAATGATGTATGGGTTTTTTGAACACATGCACGGCAATATTGAGTCAATCTGATAATCTAAATATCTACTAAGCCCCTAATAATCAGGCTTACTACAGATGAATGATTTATGTTCTGGATGAAAAGAAGTGAAACATCATAAGATTTCATCATGATACTCAAAATGGTGTGTAATTTAAAACTTATGAATTATTTATTTCTGGAATTTTCAAATTTAATATTTTTGCACAGTGGTTGAATGAAGGTGACTGAAGATGAGAGAGCAGATAGTCAGAAGTTGGTTAGGCAGACAGAGAGGGAGGGTCTCGAGGAGATTTAGCACCTGTGGGAATGCCTCCTGCACCACTCCCATTATATGATTGTTGACTTAAAATGTGATTAACATGGTTAAGAACATACTGTCAACCCGGAAAAAACTGCTGAAAGGAATTTTTTGCAGCTTAAATGCAGGCACAGTAGCTTAACTAAATGGCCTAATTTGACCTTGGCTTATTATAATGTCATTAATATAGCATTTGCATTGCAGTTTTACTCCCCCCCCCCAAGTGGGCTTTTCTATGGTGCTTATGGGTAACATTCAAGATGGAGAAACTTTGGTCAAGGACTCACATGCCCCAAAGGGACCTAAATTGGCAGGACCTTGTCTACCACACAGGCTAGAAAACCACTGGAAAGCAGGTATGCTCTCTTCTGGAAAGAGAGAACACCTAGCTCAGAAATGATGACCACTGAAGAGGCCTGGGAATCAGTTAAAGTGCCTAACATAGCTTACCATCACCCTGACAATCCACAAATGAATATTACAGCATTGGATCCCAAATTACTTTCTTAATTAACACAGATGTCAACTGTTTGGTCCTGACCATCCATGTTGGAATACAAATAGATCTAATTAAAGTTGCTAAGGACAATTCAAAATATAAATTTAGGTTATATGGAGAAATGGAAGGAAAAAAATCAGAAAAGGAAAAAAATGCAAAGACAGTCAGTATAAAAGCATGCTATTGGTAAGGAAGGATATAAAGAACAGAGAATAAATATGTATAGGAAAGCATGCAGTAAGATGGTTAGTTAAGATATAAGACAAAATGTAATGGGCTCATGCATGTCAAAAAAGGGTACATGTAAATTGTAAAATAGTATATGAAACTCAGGAGACATTACTAGAGAGGGCTCTTCCCTCTCTCCCCTTCTTTATGCCCCAAAATTAGGAGAGACCCTGCACTGTTTTCTCCATTCCATCAGCACTGAAGGTTGTCGGAATAAACTCTTTGATTCATCACACGAAAGTAAAGCCTTGGAGTCCTGAGTACATCACCACCACCAGTCCAGAGGGACCTACAAACTACTACTGTGAGAAAGTTGGGGACCTCAAATTAAAAATCTTAAAAAGATAAACATCCTTCCCTTAACACTGGAAAGTTTTAAATATCTATAAATATTATTTTTATAATTTTGCCAATAATTGCTGCCATTATATTTATTTTAGCTCGCATTGTAAGGCATCGTTGTACTGCAGCACCCCATGGTCCTTCCTCCTTCCCTAACCTAATAAAACCTACTTTCAATGAATTCTTATATATCTTCTTCTCTAATCTTACTCTCTGACCCCCTAACAATCTCCTTATCTCCATCAATGAGCTACTCTCAATAATTGCTGACCTTTAGCTACAAAGAGATCTCTGTGATTTCTCTCCTGAACTTATTCATTAATATTCCTTCCTAACTTGTATTTTGTTTTAGAAAGTACTTCATCTACCTGAAATATTGCATTATGAAGTTTATCAACCCTCAACACTGATTCCTTATTTTCACAATAGCATCTATATACATCATATTTTCATTTATTCTATCTTTATTCGCTGAATTCCTATTATTAATCTCATATACCAATTTCGAAAAAACACAAACATGTCCAATTACTGAATTTGCATGTCTACCCAAACACAATGCTGCATGGCTATCCCACTAAACTTAACTGCCTGGACCCAAACTAACATAAATATACATCTCAAATTTCTAGCAGAGCCTTTATTAGAACTCATTACTGACTTTGGAAAGCTAAAAGAATTGCGGGGCGGGGGGGGGTGGACCATTCTCCACAATTTACCAAGCATGCTACACATCTTTGTTTTTTTGGTATTTTTTTTTGAGTTGGAGTCTCACTCTGTCGCCCAGACTGGAGTGCAGTGGCCGCTCCTGGCCACCGCAGCCTCAACCTGCTGGGCTCTGGCCATCCTTCAGCCTCAGCCTTCTAAGTAGCCAGAATTACAGGCGCGCACTACCACGCCCAGCTGATTTTTTGATTTTATTGTAGAGATGAGGTCTCGCCTGCCCAGGCGGGTCTCGAACCCGCGGGCTCAGGCAATCCATTCACCTCAGCCTCCCAAAGGCGCGGGATTACAGGCTGAGCCACCGAGCCCAGTTTATGCTACACATCTTTATTTCCAGATATACCTCCCAGAATGGCAACATATTAGAACCCATCTCCAACCAACAAACCCCAAACCTCCAATCTGGGCACCCATTACCTCCCATGTCTCCACTCCAGCACCCTTTTTCATCTGGTGCTTTTTCTCTAATCCATCCCATGTGGTCCCCTTGGGAACTCTTTCTCTTCACCTTTGTAAATATACACTTACTCTTCAGTCCTCCAAAAATCTTATGAACTACCAGTTCAGAGTCTAGACACACCGTCTCCAATTTTCTGGTCCTCCATCCACATCAAAAGACACCTATCCACATCCTTTTCACATCAGTGGGCCAGGTCCTGCTTGCATAAACCGTCACAAGGAGGCATGTGTTAAATTTTATTTTATTTAAAAAAAATTTTTTTTGAGGTGGAATCTCACTTTGTTGCCCAGATTATAGTACAATGGCACGCTCATGGCCACCTCAGCCTCCACCTGCTGGGTTTAGGGGATTCTTCTGCCTCAGCCTTCCAAATAGCTGGAACTACATGCACGTGCCACCATACCGGGCTAATTTTTTTATTTATTGTAGAGATGAGGTCTCGTCAAGTTACCCAGGCTGGTCTCAAACCCGTGGGCTCAGGAAATCCTCTCACTTCAGCCTCCCAAAGTGCGGGGATTACAGGCATGAGCCACAGCACCTGGCCAGCACGTGTTAAATTAACATCAAGGATGCAATACTTTAATTCTGCAAAACTGCAGAAAGTGAAACTGTAAATAAGGGGAAGACTACTGTCTTGAGGTTTTCCTACTGACTTTAATACATGTTATGCTCTATTTTACTTATGTTATGCTTTGCTTATATATATGCTATGTTTGGCTTATCACTGTGATGCAGTTTTTTGTCTGATTGGTTGGTGAGCTGGACGCTTCAGGAATGTTGCAGTTTCCAAAGCTGCACTGCCAGCCCAGGATCCACACTGGGGACATGATGGCATCTGGATAGGGGAACACTGCGGTGTCTGAGAATTCAGGGATGACAACAGCTGCAGAGCTCCCAAGGAATGTTACTGCTCTCTTACTCTGGGGGGGGAGTCACTGAACTGGCCCCCGAGAACTGTTCACAGCTCTGCTGGCTTGGCAGGCTGGCAACCCAGCCCCCGAGAAGCGTGACAGCTCTGTCGGTTTGGTGGGCTAGCAAGTCAGGCCCCCAAGGAATGTTGAAGCCCTCTCAGCTTAGCAGGTCCAGTCTGACATGTACAACTTTTCTAGTTCAGCAGCTCTTCTAGCTCAGCAGTTCCAGGTTCTGTCTCATGTCCAGGAAGAATAAGGATGTAGACACAGAGACAGGAGGAATTTACTAGAAGACAAAAAAATCTCCCACAGTGGGAAAGGACCCAAAGGAGGGTTGCCAATGTTGCCTCTGCCAAGGGTTTATATAGTCTTGAGGGTGTGCTGATTGGTTGGCAGTATAACCAATCAGAGAGGGGCACCATTGTGTGGGATTGAGATGCTCCAATCAGGAGAGGGTTAAAAAGAACCAACCAAGAAGAAGCATGGGCACCCCACAGACCTGGAAACAGATGTTCTCACTCCAGTCTGTGGGGCTTGCAGGAAGTTTTTACCAGGGCCCACCCTAATCTTTCTGCCTGTTTGGTTTCTTCCTATCTCCTCTCTCCATTGTATTATATTTTCTAGTGGTATGTGTATCAGGTATACTTTATGCCATATTTGTAGAAATCAAAGTAGTCTATTATAAAATTACACTAAATAATCACAATATGAACATAGCTAGTTTATAGAAAAATAAAGTTTTGACTTATAGATTAAGAATTTTTTATATAAAGATAGTAAGAGATATCCATATAAAATCTTTGCCCAAAGCTATAATCTCCTACATTATCACAAATACATCAGTACGTAATACTTCTCAGTCAAATTAAAATAATTAAATTATCTGATCATTTAATTCTCTTATGATTAGACAATCAGCTTTCAAACTGTGTAACACAAACAATACAAGCATTTATGCATAAAAATAGTTTACTAATAGTTTACTAACTTTTACTTATTTCTTATTAGTAGATTTATAGCTGAAAGATTAAGGCATTAAATTATTTGAACATTGGTAATATTATCAAAAAATATAAATTGTCTATTTTTAAATCAGTATGCCATGTTTACTTCAAGATCTTTCATCATGACTACAATAATTCTGATGTTCAATTTTTTAGTCAAATTTTAAAAATTTTTTTGTGATTCAATTTAAAAGTTAAAGTTGTGGTTGATTAGTATTTTCAAAATATGTCTTATTTGAGAATTTTTTAAATTTTAAGCCTTTATTGGACTTTTATTTGGTTGGATATAAATACATAAGCATAGTGTTAGCTATTTTTACATATGGATATATTTTGATGTGCATTATATAATATGAAAGAATGCACAGATTGTAAGAACAGACTGTTATGACAAGTGTGTATATCTGAAAACTACTTCATTTTCCATTATTTGGCATTTTTCCATCACCCTAATCTTTCCCAACTCAGAGTTGGACCCTGTTCTAATTTCAATGGCCATAGATTAGTTTTGCCTGTTATAGAACTCACTATAAATAAAAGCATACAGCATGCACACCTTTTCTCTGGTTTCCCTCACTTGCTGTTGTTGTATAGGTTTTCAGGTTTATGTGTAGTATTCCAATGAATAAACATAAAAATAATATTTTTCATCTCATCTAACAAATTTTTTAACTTCATTTAAGAAAAAAGTTCACCTTATTAAAAAAAGTTCCAAATAAGTTTTTATTATATATTTAAAAAGTTAAGAAGTTGCATGTACCTATGTGTATATCTGTGGCTATCTATATATGATTTTTAATTTTTATTTTTTATTGATAAATAATTGTATATATTTATGGAGTACAAATTGATATTTTTATATATCTGTTAATTTTTAAATCACGCTAACATATCTGTTACCTCACACACTTTTTATGTGTTTGTATTTAAAATCTATTCTTTTGACAATTTTGAAAAATACAATACACTATCAGTAACTATAGTCACCATGCTGGGCAATAGATCACTATAATTTATTCCTCTTGGTTAACTGAAACTTTACAAACTTTTACAAGCATTTCACTTTCTCCATCCTACTTCCTTTTCTCTCAGCCCTTACTAATGATCATTCTGGTCTCTACTTCTATGAGTTTTACTTTTTTAGATTCCACATGTGAGATCATGTAGCATTTTTATTTCTGTGTCTGGTTTATTTCATTTAGCATAATATCTGCTGGATATTATAATCTGTGGTGTGTGACATATTTCCTTTTTTGAAAAAAATAAGAAATAGTGTTCCACTGTGTGTGTGTGTATATATATACACACATTTTAAAAATCCACTCATCCATTGATAAGTACTTCAGTTGTTTCTGTATTTTGGCTCTTGTAAATAATGCTGTAATGAACATGATAATGCAGACATCTCTATGACATTTAATTTCAATTCCTTTGAATATATAAACAGTAGTGAAATTGCTGGATCATATAGTAATTCTATTTTTAGTTTTTGAGCAGCCTCCATAATGTTTTCTATGATGGCTGTTCTAATTTAACATTTCTACCAAGAATGCATAAGGGTTTCCTTTTCTCCACATTCTTGCCAGCACTTATCACTAATGATCAAGAAAGTGCAATTTAAAACCAAAAAGAGATATTGCTTCACATCTGTTAAAATGGCTATTATAAAAAATGTTTAAATTTATCTTTGTGGTTCTACTATGAAAGTATTCATAAAAATTCTTTTAACATAAAGAAATTCTAAAATTTCTAATATCTACTACAGTTAATATGAGTTATGTGTTAAAAGATGACTACCATAATTCTTAGGACATATTGATATTCAAACAAAAAATAAAGAAAACTCTGTATCTTGAATATCAGAAATATGTATTTTATTATCACATTAGTATAGGACATCTTTATATGTAACATATCAAAATATTTATCAATTTTCCTTAAATAAACATTATTTCAAACTGATATAGAGAAGAATTATGACCAGTTCCTAAACTGGCCCAAGTTCTTATCCAGATAAATATATTTAGTAAGGCTTTGGCATTCTTATTCTTTTTTGAGTTGGAGTCTCACTCCATTGCCCAGGTTGGAGTGCAGTGGCACGCTCACAGCCACCACAGCGTTGACCCACTGGGCTCTGGTGATCTTCTCACCTCAGCCTTCTAAGTAGCCAGAACTCCAGGTTTGTGCTACCACTCCCGGCTAATTTTTTTATTTATTGTAGGAACGAAGTCTCACCATGTTGCCCAGGCTGGGCTCGAACCCATGGGCTCAGGCAGTTATCTCACCTCACCTCCCAAAGTACAGGGATTACAGGCTTGAACCACCACGCCTGGTGAGGCTTTGACATTCTTTTAGTTGAAAAAGGTAGCAAAAGCTCAGAAATTAAAAGAAAATATAAATTAAAAATATAGCATTAATATTAACATTACATATTGGATAATAGTATCCGAGTAGGATTCTCCCTTTCAGAGAGTCATTTAAACATGGAATATTTGTCAGAATGTTCATGTGCTTAAAAATTTACGTGCTTTTGAGTATCAAATGTTCACAAAGCATAGCCTCTACAATCCATAAGATTATGGACCACTGGGAGTATGTATGGGTGAATGACACTATTCAGCTTTTTAGTGATATTGTGGAAGAGGATGATGATACACCATCTTTACACAGGATTTGAGAACTGTTTTTTATTGAACCTATTGCTCTGAAGAAAATAAATCCTTACTTTCCTCCTGGGGACAAAGTCTACCAGTGAGGAATTATTTATTTGTCTAGTGTCCACTGTAAAGTTATGGAAAAAATACAATAGGTATGTAAAATAAGAATGTACGATAACAATAAGAATGTAACACACGGATAAGGTAACTGGATTTTTATAGAACAAATGATTTGGAAACGTTAGCATATTTTCTAGATGCCCTATAATGCCAAATATCTGTATCTGTAGTGTGAAAGCACTAGTCACTTTTTCCCTTATTATTTGCATTTCTTAAATACTAATACTTTTATTTTGCAAGATGATCCTGGAACACATGCGTACTGTACAACTTTGATGCATTGCAAAGATGCATATATGTGTTGCTAAGTTCCAAAAAATGTTTATATTCTGTTTCATTTTCTAAAGTAATACTGTGCCTGACAGCCAAGATGTCGTATATTCGGGTAATTTTTCCACAAGGGAAACGGCTAAAGATAAAGTGGATCTCAGGGTGATGGTGAGAGGATACACTTATATTAGCATTCCTTATGTAAAACTCAGTAATGTGTTGAGCAAACTATGTGGAATATTTACTGTTACTCATAGAATTGGCAGCAGAAAAGTTGACTCTAGATAAAATATCTCTCAAGTAAAATTTTCTTGCTTTCTGTTTTAGATAAGATTTGATGGGCGCAGTCTCCTCAGGCAGTTATTTGAGAATGCATAATATTATTTCCAAAGTTTTTAGATTTCCAAAACTACCATTATAATTATTCTATGATCTTCCCCAAATTACTTGTAGATGCTCAATAAGCACAAACTCTATGTTGGGGAACACTGTGAGAAAGAAACAGCTCAGAAATTAAGAGAAATACAAATTTAAAAATATAGCATTAATATCAATATTAGGTGAGTGTCAGAGTAGGATTCTCCCTTTCAAAGAGTCATTTAAACATGGGATATTATTGAGAACATTCGTGTGCTTAATATTTTTAAAGGATTTTGAGTATCAAAAGTTCCCAAAACAGCCTCTACAATTCATAAGATTATGGAATACTGAGAGGGTATATAAAACAATCAGAGAAATAAAAAGAACTACAGGACTAACACAGACATAACCACCTTATTATACAGACTACTATAATTGCACTCATTTTACAAATGGAGCACATAAAAGACAGAGAAAGGAGGTCATGTACCCAAGGTCACAGAGACACTAAATGCCTGAAATGAGCCAAGAATTTCAGCTTCAGATTATTTGCTCTTGATCATTAAACCATACTGCTTTTCCAAGAGTGAAACAGTGTTCAAGCTGGGGAGTGGAGAGAGACAGGACTGATAATATAGACCTTTACCAGTCTTGTTAGAGTAACGAGGATGCTGCATTTTGCAAGATATCAGAAGAGAGGCAATTGAAATCTAAGATAACCATTTTGTTATAGTGCAAGCAAAAAAAGTACCTAGAAGGAGTAAACATACAGACTTGAGTTTTCAAGGTTAAGTGGGTGGAAAGCAAGAATACCTAGTATTTAGAATTAAAGTGAATATAAACTCCAACAGACCACCTCCAGAATAAGAAAGAACCAACAAGATCTGTTGCATCACTCTATCATCTTGATGCTATATATAAAAAATTTAAGTGCACAGAAGAACAAAAGTACATGCCACATTCTTTCAGTTCTATATAGAGGAGTTAGTTCTTATGATTGTTGTCCCAGGCAAGTGAAGGAAGATATAGAATATATTGAGAATATATTGGCTCTGTGACCCTGAGTCTGTACGTGTGTGTGTGTGTGTGTGTGTGTGTGTGTGTGTGTGAGAGAGAGAGAGAGAGAGTGTGAGAGAGAGAGAGAGAGAGAGAGTATTTTGCACCTAAAATTGTTAAAAGCATGAAACTCCACAAAACGAAATAATTCAATTTAAAGGACTTACGCTTTGAGGACTCAAATAAGTCACTGCTCCTCACTTAGAAATTTCACCATTTGCAATAGTTCCATAAGTCTTTTCGTCTTCTTTTTGTAATTGGTAAAATAAAATTGTAAATCTAAACTTGATTCCAAGGACAAATTGTCTCATTTGCTACTTTCTTTTATCCCAAGTCTAGATCATCGGCAATGCCTCTGTGGGGATTTGGTACTGAAGGGCAAACACATAAATATGTATGAGTAGTTCCATGAAGAAACAGAAATTATCACCAAAGCTGTTGTCGTTAGATAAGAGAGAATGGAGTTTAAAGAATAAATGTCTCAGACATATTTTTATACTTAAAAAATTGTTTTGTTTGTTTGAACTTGTTTTATTGCACATGGCCATGAAACTAGGAAAATAGAGTCCTGGTTTGATTTGATTTTGTAATATTGATTAGTAAAATGTCCTGATCGGGTTAACCCTGAATGTTAGTACAAATGTGAGGAAAATTATACACCCTTTGAAAAGATAAATATTTATTAAAAGGATATTTTAGCTGGGCTCGGTGGCTCAGCCTGTAATCCCGCGCCTTTGGGAGGCTGAGGTGAGTGGATTGCCTGAGCCTGCGGGTTCGAGACCCGCCTGGGCAGCAAGACCTCATCTCTACAATAAATCAAAAAATCGGCCAGGCGTGGTAGCACATACCTGTAATTCCGGCTACTTGTAAGGCTGAGGCGGAAGGATTGCTGGAGCCCAGCAGGTCGAGGCTGCAGTGGCAGGAGCGGCCACTGCACTCTAGTCTGGGCGACCGAGTGAGACTCCAACTCAAAAAAAAAAAAATTTTTTTAATTTATATTTGGTTTTTGAGTTTGTTTTTTTATTCAGCAACACAAAATTTAAAATGACACTATGGTGGATGATCCTGCTAGTAATAATGTCACTGTTAAATGAAAATGTGTGCTCGTATAATTTGGGTGATCTGTTTAGGTATCAAAATGCTAAGTGGAATGCTATGTGAACTCACACACTTCTGTGGATCCAATGATGTATTACCTTTGCACCAGACAGAACTATAAACTAAAGACAATGGGACAATTAAAAGATTGAAAATCAAAAACGTAACTCAAACACTGACTCAAGTTTCTTGAATTTCTATCATAAAGAGATAGGGAGATAGAATGTGTTTTCAATTTTTCTTCAAAAATTACCTTCATATGTCTACACCAGAGTAGAGTTCATTGAAAAAGTGTACAGGGAAATAAACAAGTGGGATAAATGGTCAGTGTCTTCTACGTCCTACCTCTCAACTACTGGCTGTCTTGCAGGGTGCAAGTAAAAGTTATTTCAGACATCCTTGTGGAACATCAGCAATGAATAGCACCTTAACTGAGTTAGCCTCCACCCAGTGGACCTCTTGTGACTGTGTCTCAGTGAAATTCCGACTCTAATACATCCCACCATTCCTTAAGCTGAGGTTTTCTTACCCTCAAATACAATCTCTCTGGACTTGTGTATTTCATGACAACTTGAGCCAGATCATAAAATGTTTAGGAGGATTAACATGAATCCCTTGGATATTCTGGTAGTGGATGCATATAAACATAGTATTTTTTTCTAGTTATGTGAAAAATTATGTTTGTATTTTGATGGGGATTGCATTAAATCTGTACATTGCTTTAGGAAGTATGGGCATTTTAACACTCTTGATTCTTCCAATCCATGAGTTTAAGATGTTCTTATATTTGTTTATTTCATCTACTATTTAGTTCATCAGTGTTTTGTAGTTCTCTGTGTAGAATTCTTTCACCTCCTTTGGTTAAGTGTATTTCTGGGTTGTTTGTTGTTGTTGTTATTGTGGTTGTTGTTTGTAGTTATTGTAAATAAGATTGGACTCTTGATTTGGATCTTAGCTTGAATGTCACGGGTGGATAGAAATACTACCGATTTTTATGTTGCTTTGCATCCTGAGACTTTACTGATGCCTTTTGTCAGATCTAGAAGGCTCTTTTAAAAAGTGTTTAGGGTTTTCTAGATGTAAAATCATATTATTAGCAAAGAGAGATAGTTTGACTTCTTCCTTGCTAATTTGAGTGATTTTTATTTTTTCTCTTGCCATATTGCTCTTGTTAGGACTTCCAGTATGATGCTAAATAGGAGTGGTGAAAGTGGACACCATGGACTGAGAAAAAGTTGAACTATGGTCTCACAATGGGTAAGAAAGGATGTGTTTTCAAGTAGAGGTTATAGAACAACCCTCTTAAAGAAGGAGCCCCTTCCCTGTCTTTAAGATGTGGAATAGAGGTAATAATTATGTAGCATATGGCATACAAGGAAGGACTCCCCCCCCCCAAAATTAGAATTACTTTTTGGAAGGAGATTCCCTTGTATTACAGCCTCCTCTGCTAATTAAGTGTTCTAAGATCTCATCAGCATCAGTATACCAGCTAGCATTGTTGTGAGAAGCTGTATTTGGCTTCAGTGAACATTTTTTTGAGATTTTTTCAACAAGTTTGCCCATTTTATGGTGGGTGATTTGTGAGTGCACTTGCCCACCCCACAGGGAATGATCAGCAGTTTTTGACCAAAAACAGCATGATCTCCTTCCCTTCCCCATGACCCATCTTCCTTCATGTCAAATGACTTTTTTTTGTTGTTTCCCTGGATGAAAAAAAGTCCACAAAAGGAAACATTTTGCCAATGTGGAAGAGGTGAAACAAAAAACAGCTGCAGGACTAAAAGGCATCAAAATTCTGCAAATTCAAAAACTGTTTTGACCAGTGAAAAAGCATCTCAATAGGTGTAGTGCAGCAAATGAAGAGTACTTTGAAGGTGACTGAAATATAAACATTTAAGAATTTACACATAAATTTTTTAATAAATAAATTCTGGGTGTTTTGGGACCCCCCTTGGATATGCTGAAGCTGGAAAGATGAAGGTTTTAAGCTACTCTCTGTGCCTAGACAATGAAACAATCAATTATAAGAAAGACATTTAAGAACATAGTTCAAATTCCAACATAACCACTGTGGTAAATTAAACCATAATGTGAAGTGGAAAACATTGTGCATTGATTTTGAAGACTTGACTGTTGCTGAAGCTTACATTTGCAGTGACATCAAAAATCATGTGTAAGCCGGGCTCGGTGGCTCAGCCTGTAATCCCGCGCCTTTGGGAGGCTGAGGTGAGTGGATTGCCTGAGCCCGCGGGTTCGAGACCCTCCTGGGCAGCGAGACCTCATCTCTACAATAAATCAAAAAATCAGCCGGGCGTGGTAGCGCATGCTTGTAATTCCGGCTACTTGGAAGGTTGAGGAGGAAGGATCGCCGGAGCCCAGCAGATCGAGGGCACGGTGGCCGGGAGCGGCCACTGCACTCTATTCTGGGCGACAGAGTGAGACTCCAACTCAAAAAAAAAAATTAAAAAAATCATGTGTAATATTGAGCACACAACAATAATTATTTAGATAATTTTTTTAAAAACTTATCACATGGGGTTGATTAATTTATTCCAGTAGATATAAAAATAATATCTACAAAGGGATTGCAATGTCTTCAGACAATGTAATCATAAATGGGTATCAAAATATTGTCATTACCTTATTTAGGAAAAAAAAACCTCTTGGCTCTGAGATGGTTTCATAGGGTTTTTTGGGGGGTAAAATAATGTACAACAGTAAATAGCTGGATGGTTAAAGATAGTCTGGCTCAGAGATGAAAGCAGCTCCACAGTTGATGATTGGTTACTTAGAAAGGGTCCTTAAACCCATCAACACTTTATGAGACCAAAAGCTACTGTAAAAAAAAAAAACAAAAAAACTTTATTTTATAATCACAGTAATATTAAGCTAAAAATCAATAATAAAATGATAACTGAAAATTATCCAGTATTTGAAGATTAAGCAACACATTTATATATAAAGTATGGACCAAAGGAGATTTCTTAAGAGAAGTTAAAATATATTTTGAGCTAAATGAAACAAAAAGAGAACATATCAAAGTTTATATAACACCTCAAAAGCAGAAATTTAAAAGAGAATGTATAGCACTAAATGCATAAACTAGAAAAATTTTTAAAAATTCATTACCAGTGCCCCAAGCATCCATGTTAGGATACAATATAATTAATAATAATTAAATCTCAAATGAAATAGAAGACAATAAATAATAAAAGCTAAAGAAAAATTAATAGAACTGAAAATAAAAAAATACAGAAAATTTATGAAACTGAAACCTGGTTATTTGAAAATAATAATGAAATCAAGAAACTTATAGCCAGGTTATCCAAAAATAACAAAAGCATTAAAAAAATCGATATCATAAATCAATAAAGCATCATTACTTCTCATCCCATGGGTATTTAAAAAGTAATAAAGAAATATTAGAAAAAAATGACATGTCCACAAATTTGAAAACAAGATTTAATCCTTGTTTTAGTTTAGAATGGACCAAAATTCCTTTAAAAATCAAAGCTATCAAGTTTATTACAAGAATAAGTAGAGAACCTGGACATTTTTATCTATATCATTTTAAAAGTGTATCAATGACTAATAATTCTCCAAAATGAAAACACCTGGGCCACATAGCTCAACTAGTGAAGTTTACCAAATATTTAAATAAATTGTACTGTCAATTCTCCACATCTCATTGAGAAAATAGAAGCAGAGGGAACTCTTTCTAACTTTTTCTAAAAGACCAGCATTACCAAAATAATAAAACCAGATAACTTAATCAATGTTATACATTCTATCAATACACTAAAAATGGTCATATCAATTGATACAACAAAACATTTGAAAAATTTCTGGCATCCATTTACAGTAAAAACTCTCAACAAAATAGGAATAAAGGAAACCCTTCTAACCTTGATAAAGTATATTTATAAAAACCTTACAACTAGTATTATTTTTATAAATAAAAAATCGGAAGTTTGTGCTCTGAGATCTGGAACAAGATAAGGATACCCTGTCTCACTACTGCTTTGCTGAAAGTTCTAGCTATTGCAAGGAGACAAGAAAGAACAACATAAATATATAACTTGGAAAAGAAGAAATGAATGGTATTTAATCACAGATAACTTAATTGTCTATGTAGAAAATCTCAAAGAATCACCAAAAACCTGGAATAGCTAAATGTGCACAACAAAGTCACATGACAAAACAAATCAATTATGCTCTTGCTTAACTGCAATGAATAGGTATAATTTGTAAATAAAATTCAGTATTAATAGCCCCTAAATAGAATATTTAAGTATAACTCTAACAAAATAAGTATTGAATCTATATGCAGAAAACGACAAAACTCAGATGAAAGAAAAAAAGTTGAAAATTAAGCATATATGCTATTCTACTAGGTAATAATATCAGTTCTTATAACTGAATCTAGAAATTTAATACTCATCAAGATCCCAACAATCTGTTTGCCAACATCAACAAACAAATTCCAAAATGTATATAGAATGGCTGAAGACTTAAATTAGTCAACATAATCCTAAAATAAAAACAAAATTAAAGGACTTTCACTTTTTAATTTCAAGATTTTCTAAAAAAGTAAAATAATTATGAGAGTGCAGTATTGATAAAAAAGGCATATAGCTCAATAAAATAAAATACAATACAAAAATAGACCCATATTGATTTAGTCAAAAATCTTTGATAAAGGAGAAAAGATAATTCCATCTAGAATCTGAAAAAAAAAAAAAGACAATTCAGACCTCCCAATATGTCTTTTCAACAAATGAACCTAGAACTATTGGATATATTTTTTTTTTAAATGGATCTCAAAACAAACTTTATGCCTTCTATCAAATTAACTTAGAGTTTATCAAAGACATTTTGAAACATAAAACTATAAAATGTCTAGACAAAAATATATGATAAAAATTAGGTTATTAGCCAGGCTTGGTGACTCAGCCTGTAATCCCTCACTTTGGGAGGCTGAGGTGAGTGGACTGCCTGAGCCCGCGGGTTCAAGACTCGCCAGGGCATGTTGATGAGACCTCATCTCTACAATAAATCAAAAATTAGCTGGGCGTGGTAGCACACACCTGTAGTTCCAGCTACTTGGAAGGCTGAGGCAGAGGGATCGCTAGAGCCTAGCAGGTTGAGGCTGTGGTGGCCTGGAGCGGCCACTGCACTCTAGTCTGGGTGACAGAGTGAGACTCCCACTCAAAAAATTTTTTTAAAAATTTTTTAAAAAATAGGTTATTGTATGTTTTAAGTTTTTAGTTACCAAAAGTATGATCCACAAAATAAAAAAGTAGCAAATTGGATTTTATAAAATTAAAAACAACTCTGTTCTGCCAAAGATGCCTTTACATTAATTCAAAGGTATGTCACAGATGTAAGAAAACATTTGCACAGCATATAGCAGACTGGTATCGACAATATAAAAATAACTCTTAAGCCGGGCTCAGTGGCTCAGGCTGTAATCCCGCGCCTTTGGGAGGCTGAGGTGAGTAGATTGCCTGAGCCCACAGGTTCGAGACCTGCCTGGGCAACTTGGAGAGACCTCATCTCTACATAAATTAAAAAATTAGCTGGGCATGGTTGCGCACACCTGTAGTTCCAGCTACTTGGAAGGCTGAGGAAGAAGGATCGCCAGAGTCCAGCAGGTCAAGGCTGCGGTGGCCGGGAGCGGCCACTGCACTCCAGTCTGGGCGACAGAGTGAGACTCCAACTCAAAAAAAATAAAAAATTAAAAAATTTAAAAAAGAATAACTCTTAAGATTCAGCAATATTAAAATAAAAAATTTAATATAAAAATTGTCAAAAGATCTAAACAGGCACATCAGCAAAGAAGATATACAGATAGAAATAACTGTATGAAAAGATACTCAAAAAAAAAGACTATAGACATAATTAGAAATTGAAGAATAGCAAATTAAAACAGCAATGAGATACTCATATGCTCTTGGAATAGCTGAAATTGATCAAACAAACAAATGAAATTTGATAATGTCAATTGCTGAAGCAAATTCAGAGCAACAGGAAAGTTCATTGTTGTGTGGCACGTAGTCCCTTTGTAAATAAATTGGCAGTTTCTTACAAAGATAATTATATTTTTACCCTACAATCCAGAAATAATGTCTCCAGGTATGTAATCAAGTGACTTGAAAATGTGTGTCCACAAAAATACTACAAGATAATCTTTAGTAGATTTATTTATAATCACCCCAAACTGGAAGCAACCAAGATATACTTGAAGAGATGAACAGATCAACTAACTGAAAAAAATCCCCACAATGAAATATTATTCAATGATAAAAAGAAATTTGCTATCAAAATACACTATTAAGCTATCAGTTTTTGCAAGAATAGTAGTATTGGTTATTTAATTTTGATAGACTGTGTGTGTTGCTTTCTTTAGTATTCTTGGACCTGAGTAAATTAAGGGTTTTCTTCTTTTTTTTTTTTTTTTTTTTTTTAGCAAGCCGGATTTATTGAGACGACAGAAACACTCCCAGAGTGGAGAGTGGGCGGGGACCTGAGGGAGTTGCCCACGAGGTGTTTCCAAACTCTTCTAGTAAGAACTGTCACATTTTGTTTAAGTAAAATCCAAAAATTTATAATTAGGGACAATATGTGGCAAGATAATTTAATTATATATTATCTTTTTATTTTCCTTAAATGTTTTCCTTACATTTCAATCTTGAATGTCTACTTCAGTCTCACTTCAGGGAAAGGTTTTCTTACTGGTTAAAAATCAAAAGTATCTAAACATCAGCTTCATTTATGCTAAAATAGGGAAGTTCTAGAAGACAAATTTCTCAAAATAGCAATTGTATTAATGCCCCAAGAGAATTAGACTCTAGGACTGACTTGCTAGTAGCAATACATAGAGATCAAGGAAAAATGATAGAAATGACAAAGATGCAGTGCTGTTAGGGAAACAATTCTGCTACTTCATTTGTGTCATACAATTAAGTGTTTTAAGATGCAGATTAGGTCACAGAAATATTGTAGTACTGATAATTAAAAGTGAGTATCTCTGTTTTTCAGATCTAGTTTCTGGATTCTCCTCTAACCTATGAGCAGGACAAAAGACTATTATTATATTTCTCAAAATAATAAACACTTTTAGTCATATTTTATTGAATTGTATTTGTCATATTTGTTAAATCTGAATAAATAAAAACGAACATTTCTTTTGCACCTGGGTTTGTTAAGTAATATTATTACCAGTGCATCATGACAATAGGATATTCTTTTTGCCTCTCTCAGTTTTCCATACATCCTGAATCTAGGTCCCAAACAATAATTCAGATAATTTGTTTTTGTAAACACATACACAATGTATAAATTTGAGGTGTATATTATTAAAATTATTTTAGATTTTATTTTAAATATATACATAATTCATCATGATAAGCAATTTTTAGAGTACTAATAGCAATTTTTTGTCGTGGGAGTGAGTCTTACTTCTCATTTTGCATTTCTTTCTTATTATTCATTACATTATCTTATATTGGCAAGTCATACCTCTATTGAATTCCCCATGCCCATATAATTATTTGCAAACATATATATTCACACACTTATATATATGCCCAGAGTGTTATTTTTACCAAAATATATTTATTATGCATTCACATTTCTACAGTTTTTCTGCATTTTTTACTAAATAATAACTTCTGCAAGTTCTCTAAATCCATTTAAAAATTATTGTTCTTAACTGAGTAATGTTTATTTATTGCTATATGAAGTAATTTCATAAGTCCTACTGATAAGCCTTTACTTTGTTTTGCAAGTGTTGCCACTATAAATAGTGCTACAATAAATATTTTGTGAACGTAGATTTTTTTTACATTCCTGTTGTTTTATTTCCAAAGGCAAAAATTCCAAGGAATAAAACTACTGGATTAAGAGAGAATTTCTAATTTTACCCTAAAAATATTTTTAGATTATATTTTTTAAAAAATCAGAGGCATATATATTTAGATTTGCATATAAACTGTTCTTATTAGCTTATGAATAAATAGTTTCATTATCACAATTATTACAGTTTGGAGCTCAGAGTTTTTGAAATATACTGGTTAATTCCATGATAAATTTGGTACTAAATTGTGCTTATACAATTTGTAAACAAAATATAATAATCTATCTTAACATTTCATATTATTATTTTTAAAGTTAGACTTACATATTACCTATTCTAAATCAGAATTATATTAAGCCTTCAAAAATAAAGACTTTCAGTATTTCATTTTATTCATAATATTTCTGAATGCTAAGATGGTTTCATTCAGTGAAACCCACATTCACCTTGCCATAATTAAATAAAGCTTATTTGGCTCTCACTTCAATAAGGATTCATTTTTTTAAAAATATAAATGACCCTTCTTATACAGAATACAAACTATTAGGTCACCTGCCAGTAGTCTCTTCTCAAATTTCCTAATTATCATTCCTTTAAGTTTTATTCATGTCCTATATTTCCAAGATTTGGATCATTAATTTTTCTCCCTTATGCATACATTGCATATTTTTAATACATCCATTTTGACCTTCAGACTTTGTGCAAAACTTAGAATCTAGCCAAGCATTGCATAAGATATTTTTGTCTTTCCAAATTTTCTGAATCTAGTACTCAAATTTTTTTCTATTACCTTGAAACAGAGTGAGCATTTTTAATAAGTGCATACTTTATTTTTATAAATTATTACTGTATTAATTTACACTCAATATTATTACTATATTTATTATATTAAATGAAATAAATGCAAAAGGTCTTTTCTAACGAACCAGTGCTATTGTGTCTAGAAACTTCTATGCAAATATTTGAAAAAGGACTGTGGCGTAAATGAAGGACATGTCCCTAACTCTTCTCTTCTTTCCCTGCTGATAATTGTTTTCCAACTGGTAGGATGGCCCCTGACCAGGGTTGCCTTTGTCTGGTAGAAATGTCCTTGAAGATATGCATATCTGCACTCAAGACAGGTTCCAGAAAAAAAAAGTAGAACAAAAAACAAAACTTTATTTTTTATTCTTTGCACAGAATACTTGCTCCCTTTGTCACACCAAAGGTATATAATCTCTCCCCACGTCTATTGGGATGTGGGAAATCTCATGCTGACCAGCCACCATCAGTTCCATCTCATAAGTAATAATAAATCCATGCCTTTACCAACCCATCCTCCAGGTGATTTCTTCAGAATAGGCAAACATTATGCAACTGCTTTAATTTGGGGCTGCTGTAATACAGGAGCTCATTACAAGGGGGGTAGCAACTCTCTTCTTCCTCTCCCTCAGCATTGCATTTTCCCAAGAGATAGCTCGTGGCTGTCCTCCCTCCATGCACTCTCCTTGGAGGTGCATAATTTTTATTGTTGTGATTACCATAATTATGCTTATGACTTATTGACAGTTACTTTTGATGATTTATGTGTCTTCACTTTCACTCATCTACTCCCACAAAAGCACCTGAATGAAATAAATCACCCATTCCTACAAAATCATTAAACTCGGTAATCATTGTTAAAGTTTCTATTATCTTTTCATTTATCCAAAACCCAACTTCGCATTTAATAAAACTGTTCATTTTTTTTCCACTACTCTTTACCAGGGCAATCATTACCATCATTCTAAGTCACTCTTTTTTTTTCTTGCTTATGTCCTAAATAGGACTTGACTCCTTATTTCTACCTTTTCATGCCAACTCTTAATGTCCTTTCTATAGGAAACCAAACTTGTAGTATCTATTATTGATATTATTGAAATATTCCATCATTCCTCCTAAAATTAGTTTTACCCTCTTAAAATTTATCTATCTTTCATACTTCAAAAAATATTGGAATGGCAAAATGCAAATTATATGATATTATGACTTGGTTAAAGCCCTTGTATGGCTCTCTAGGCTCCATCAAAGAAGTACATTCTGCTTGCAAAAACACAGGAGAATTTCAAACTAGCTTTATCAAATATCATTAAACGACTTCATAATTTCCACCTGGTTTCTGCCAACTGCTTATGCCCTTGTACAAATATCATTTGGTTACTAGTCTAGGCCCTGGTTTATTCCAGGTTTCTACATGATGCATTTATTTCCCATATTAATTCATTTTTAACTGTTGTTACAGCATCCATCTATAAAAATATCATGAGACTTCCTTGAACCTTCCCTAAATACTGACATATTGCTTTATTTTCCTCTTAACCTCAACGTTCTCAGATTGTCTAATAAAATATATCTTTAAGAAATAGTCAACAAATTGAATTTTTTAAAAAAATAGTGAAATATCTAAAATATCTGTAATAGCTTACTTGACTTAAGTAATTCCATTTTGTCACAGATCCTCTATTATAGTTGCCTACCTATCCAGATGTAACCCCCCCACCCTCATGTGACTGCTGTAAGCTTCCCATGATCACAGACCTATATCCTTATTGCTCCTTGGCATTTGGAAACTCCCCAACCACGAGTTCCATATCTAACTGTACCCTTGCTTAACCAAAACCAGATGTTATAACAAGAAACTGTTCTTTATGAAATCCCCCAACCACATCCTCATATTTTGTTCCCTTTTGTTTTTAGTTCCTTGTTCTACTACCCCATGCTACTTGCAATTTTTGCCTTTATAAACCCCTTGCTTGCTCTGCTTAGAGTCAAAGTTCTTTGTGGCAGTTGCCTGATCTTGACCACCAGCAAATAAAGGACTCAAAATTCTTTTTTTGAGTTGGAGTCTCACTCTGTTGTCCAGACTGGAGTGCAGTGGCCGCTCCCAGCCACCGCAGCCTCGACCTGCTGGGCTCTGGCAATCCTTCCACCTCAGTCTTCCAAGTAGCTGGAGCTACAGGCGTGCACTACCACGACCAGCTAATTTTTGATTTTATTGTAGAGATGAGGTCTCACCAAGTTGCCCAGGCAGGTCTTGAACCCGCGGGCTCAGGCAATCCACTCACCTCAGTCTCCCAAAGTGCTGGGATTACAGGCTGAGCCACCGAACCTGGCTAGGACTCAAAATTCTAAATCTCAGTGTGTTGGCAACTTCTTACTCATGGTAAGGCTATAACATTTGGAGGCCCCAGTGAGATTCACCAGACTCAGGAAGTAGCCTTGCTCTGGCTCTCCCTGTTTTGGTGGAGAAGTTATAGGGGAGGTGCCCCCTGAGATGTTCCAGGGCCCTATAACCTCTCGTTCAGCTCGGAGGGAGTTGGAATGACCACTGACTTCCCATTGTCTCAAAATACCTGAGTCCATCTGCACACTCCCAGGAGGTAAGATTTTGTTCTGTCTGTGGCCACAATTACATTTAAGAGAGCCATGTCCTGATGAGGCTGTCCCTTGGACCACTATTCATTAGGCCAAGATGTTGGCTGAATAGAGTCCCAGTTCAGTTTCTGATTTCAGTTTTGATTTGTTTTACACTGTTTTTTGGCAATATGGGGGTCTCAGATTTCTAAACCCTACAGTCCTCTGGATTGCTTGATAAAGAATTTCTCTTTTGGATTTGCTGAGGGTTACAATGTCCACCTTTCAATAGGTAGGCTCTGAACCCTCTTTAAAATTGACTAGCCTTTGATTAATGTTGAATGACCCTCCATGAGGTCTCTGGATGTTCTTGTCACTGAGTCTGTTTGGAAGGTCATTACAGGGACTTCTGGTCACCCTGACCAGTTTTCCTATATTGGCCAATGGTTAGGATTGGTCCAAAATCCACCCCCATGGTTAAAACCATGTTCCCTTGAAACTCCCAGTTGTGTTCTTGTTTTTAAACCTCTTAATACACCTCTTTGTCCACATGTCTCTAAACCACTTTGTCCATTCCCTGGCTGATGTCTTACTGCACCTCATCCATCCTGCAACCCTCCTTTTCCTCGTCCACCCCCGTCTGAGCCAAATCTTGCCTCCTCTGGTCTGCTCCCCCCTTTTATCCTCTACTTTTCCAGTCCTCTGACCTCCATCTTTGCCTTATAATCCCCAGGCTTCTTCACCTAGTTACTTTTTCCACCTCCCCTTTGCCTTATCCACGTTTGGCTTCCTGTCTCTGATCCTGGACCAGTCTGGCCCCTCTTCTTCCCCTTTGGGAAGTTTCCTCTCTACAGAGGGCAGATCAGACCAAGCGGTCCTTCTTGGTATATGCTCCCATTTCCACCTCTAATTTGTACAATTGGAAATACCAAAATCCATCATTCTCAGATAAGCCACTGGTTCTGACTTCTCTAGTTGAATCAGTCATGCACAGTCATCACCTCGCTGGATTGTCAACAGTTCCTTTTTAACTCTATTTACTTCTGAAGTGCGAGAATGCATCAGAGTTGAGGCTAAAAATCTGTACTAGCCTCAACTGCAGGTACACAGGAAGAATGACAGGAAATTTTAAATGAGATTTTTCCCGCTTCTTGATCAGATTGGGACCCTAACACCTTGTCACGGTCCAGTGCATTAGATACCTATCACCAGACTCTATTGACTGGTTTGAGAGGAGCAGCCTGGAAAGCTATCAATCTTTCTAAAACTACCGAGACTCTCCAGGGTCCTGAGGAATCTCCAGGGGTATTTCTTGAATGCCTTCAGAAGGCTTTTTGTAACTATACCCCATTCAATCCCTCAGTCCCTGAGAATTCTCCAGCTATCAATGTGGCATTAGTGGCTCAAGCAGCTCTGGATATCAGGAAAAATTACAAAAACTTGAGGACTTCACAGGAATTAATATTTCTCGGCTCCTTGAGGTAGCCCAAAAGGTTTTTAAAAACCATCATACAGAGAAACAGAAACAGGCGGCTCAAAAGGAAGATAAGACAGCCAGACATAGGAGAAAATATTGGTAACTGCCCTCTAAGCCTTCCAACCTGACCCAAGACCACCAAGTCAGAGAAAAGGGTAATCTAGAAAAGGACAAAAGGGTACTGAATGTTCCCTGTTAGCAAAAGTTCAATGTGCATATTGCAAATAATTTGGTCACTGGACAAAAGATTGTCCCCATTGCTTGAAAACAGACAACCCAAAATCAGTTTTGGCTTTGCCCACTGCTGGGGAAGCTGAGAATAACTCTGACTGAAGAGGCCAGGACTCTTTTTCCTTAGGTCCCCAAGAGCCCATGGTAACCACTGCTCTTGGGGGCCACTGGTCCCAAGGGGGACTCTGGGTAGCTCTCGAAGAGACTTGCTGTTTCTATGTGAACAAATCAGGAATTATTAAAGACACCCTCCAAAACGTCTGAGAAAATTTAAACAAATGACAAAAGGAAAAAAAAAAAATCTTGGTTCCAATTCTTATTTGATTGGAACCCATGGCTAACAACTCTCATTACCAGTCTGGCTGGACCTTTCAGACTTCTCCTCAGTCTACTCATAGGACCCTGCATTTTAAATTGGATCATTCACTTCTTCAAACAGTGGATCAGTTCTGTAAAACTCATGTATATGAGAACCTGCTACAATAGTATAGCTATGACTGATGAGTCAATGAATTGACTCATAAACAAATAAAAGAAGAGAATGAAATATCTAAAATATCTGTAATAGCTTGCTTGACATAAGTAACTCCATTTTGTCACAGATCCTCTGTTATAGTTGCCTACCTACCCAGATGTAACTCCCACCCACATGTGATTGTTGTAACCTTCCCATGATAACAGACCCACATTCTTATTCATCCTCAGCATTTGGAAACTCTAGTTGCCTGCCTACCCAGATGTAACTCCCTCTGTGTGTGACTGTTGTAACTTCCCCACAATCACAGATCTATATCCTTGTTCCTCTTTGGCATTTGGAAACTCCCAACCACAAGTTCTGTGTCTAACTGTACCCTTGCTTAACCAAAACCAGATGTAACGCTAAGAAACTGTTCTTTATGAAATTCCCCAACCACATCCTCATATTTTGTTCCCTTTTGTTTTTAATTCCTTTTTCTCCTATTCCATGCTATGTAGCCCACTTGTGGTTTTTGCCTTTATAAACCCCTTGCTTGTTCTACTCAGGGTCGAGAACTTTTGTGGCATGAGTTTGCTCTCAACTGCCAGCAAATAAAGGACTCAAAATTCTAAATCTCAATGTGTTGACGACTTCTTACTTGTGGTGTGGCTATAATGATAGTTACTGGATTCACTTCTTGTATGCATGGGTTACAATTTGAGGATGACCGGGCAAACTCCTGCTATAGACTTACATAACAACAAATACTTTTCTCTAAACCTTGTACTAAATAGAAAACTAAACTACTTGAAGACACTAGAGAGCAAACAAAAGCAGGGAGATTCCTGACAGGCACCAATACAAGGAAGACGACTAAAGCGTTAGGTGAGTGATCACATTTTCAGATTTAACCTAAGGGAAGTCTTCAGCTGGAACCACAAATGGTGACTAAAATCTTGACTCAGAGCCTGCAGGTTTCCCAGTCTAAGTCACCAGATGACAGAAATCAATATGATATAAACAATGCAAAGTATTCAGGGAAAGTTCTTTTATAAATTTCTTCTGCTCCCTTTGTTCTTTTCTTTCTTACTGAATACCCAATTACACGTAAAGTAAAATTTTTAATGTGTTATGTATATATATGATACTGTTCTGTATTTTTTTCTATTTTAGTTTGGATATGAATTTTTGATTGTTCTACTATTTTACTATATGCTAATAAGCTCTTCAACTGTGCCCAACCTATTGATAAATTTGTTCTTTAGTTTTAACAGTAGTTATATATTTTACTCCAAGAAGTCCATTGCATTATTTCAGAACTTCTAGTTTTCTGATAAAATTTCACATCATATCATGTTTCTTAAATATATTAATCACATTTAAATTTTAATCTGTTTGATAAACTCAAAATCTATGTCATAGCTAAATAGAGATATTAATGTATGAGTCTATTTAAACTGTTATTGTTTTTTTATTTAGTATGGTTTACTGAACTGTCAGTTAATTGTATAAGTAAATATCTGAAATAATGTATAAAAAATTGTAGATTCCATGACTAATGCTATTTTTCCTCAAGAAAGTTTTACTTAATTATCAGATAATTAGATTAGGGCAAAATACCTCAATCCTCCTGCCTTGGCCACTCCAAAGTGCTGGAATGCAGGTGTCACTCCATCCAAATATTATTTTTCAGCACTTGTCTGGTCTTTTTCTTTACTTTTTTTAATACTTGATTTGTTTTATTATTATTATTTTTTTAAGTTATGAAGTACAAGTCAAGATTGCATATATAAGTGATTAAAGTACAGATGGAGTTTTGGGCTTCCATTGGACCTCACTTCACCTGGATTAGAATCAGGCACCCTTATTGATGTTATGTGACCCCTCCACTTCCCTGGCAGTGTCCTGCTACTGACAATCTCTTTTTTAATAGTACTATGATAGGTGTTCAGGGTCCATAAGTGTGTGGGTGAACACATGTGGTACTCAGTTCTTTGTCTCTATGATAGATCACTGACTATGATAGACTCCAGATCCATCCAAGTTGCCTCAAAGTTCATAATTTTGTCCTTTTTTATGGCTGTGTAATACTGCATCATGTATATGTACCACTTTTTTTTTTTTTTACCCAGTTCAGTCTCAATGGGCAGCACAGTTGGTTTCATATTTTTGCCAATGTGAAAAGTGCAACAATAAACATGTGTGTTCTTGTCTATGAATTAACATCAAAGATTCAATTGAGAGTATGAAATGCTGACCTACACCCCACCTTCTTAATAGTCTCTAAATTATACTTTTATCTCCCCAGAAGTAAAACTACTGAAAGTTTCATTAAACTATTAAACATTTTGGCAGCTGTTGCTTTCTCCTTGTACAGCCTAAGAATCTGAAAATGCTTCAAGGGGAAAAGTGTTGCAGGATGTCAGGTTCATTTCTCACTGGGAACTTAGCCCTTCAAGCCTGACTGCCTTGGCTGCCCTGAAATTCAGTTTTTCTTTCTCTCCCCACCTCCTGACTCCTGTAAAACACTAAAATCTCTGATAAACCCCAACATTTCTCAGTTTTCATTAGGATTTTCATTCCTTCTTCCCAAGCTAAATGTCAGGAAATGTCTTGATGGAAGAGTAAAGTGCCGGATTCATCATAGAGACGTTTTTGGATTTTAACTCCTCCAATTCCAATTAATTTCATGACTCTTTGATGCTTTTAAACTGATTTGAAAACATCTGTTACTAGTATTTGGTTGGAGTTTTTGATCTGCTGTAAATTTGACTATTGTATCTGAAGACCTGGCATTATTTTCTTACAAACAAGAAGTAGATTTCAAGGTGATTATATTAATGTATAGCAAATTATTTACAGTTATAATTTCATATTTGACAAAATTATTGCATATTTTCCTACATATTTTTCTATGTAAATTATTTTCTACAACCCTCAGATCATTATTTTCTAATTTTATCTCCTGTGAATTTATCTAATTTGCAACATGAATTTAATATTTTACAGAAGTATGTAAAATTTTTATTTCTTGAAAGTATAAACGGATTAAAAATAGGATATTTAAAAATAAGCTAGTAATCCTCCTTTCATTCTGTCAAAGTTCTGTTCATTTCGTTTTATAAGAATAGAATAAAATAAAAAATTATTTAACAATTCCATGCACAAAATGTCCTTCTATTAATATTTATAATATTGTCAATATATTTTTGTTCTCGTAAAAGCTACATTTTTTTTCCCCCAGGGAGGGTTAGAATGCCAGGAACAGTCATGAATGACATATATATGTATTATTTTCATAATATCTTTCCAATACAATATGTTAGATACCATTATTAGTCTGATAGAGTAAAAAATTAAGACATAGCAAAGCTGTATATATTGCAAATTTCCCAAGATGACACTTTCATGGCAAAATTAAATTTCAATTCACAATATGACCCTATAGTCTGCACATTTCTTTAAAAAGCATTTTATTTTAGATTTAGGGGTACATGTGAAGGTTTGTTACATTAGTACATTGTGTAATCATGGGGGTTGGTGTTCTAATGTACCCATCACTCAAATAGTGAACATTTTACCCAAGTGGTAATTTTTTAAGTCCCCAGTGTCTATTATTTCTACCTTTCTGTTCATGTCTACCCATTTTTTAACTTGAACTTGTATGTGAGAACGTGTGATACTTGACTTTCTGTTTCTGAGTTGTTTCACTTAAGATAATGATGTCCAGTTCTATCCATGTTGCTGCATGATTTCATTCTTTATGGCTGCAAGTATTCTATGGTACATGTATACCACATTTTCCTTATCCATTCAACCATTGGTGACAGTTAGATTATTTTTATAACTTTGCTACTGTAAATAGTATTGCAATAAATGTATTAGTATAGCTGTCTCTTTAATAAAACATCCCTCCCCCTTGGGTAGATAATAGTAGTGGGATTGCTTGGTCAAATGGTAGTTCTATTTTTAGTTCTTTGAGAAATCTCCATATGTTTTTCATAGATGTGAACTAAATATACATTCCTACCAACAGTGTTATTTTAATTCCTCTTGAGTTCCCTTTTCTCCACATCTTGCCAGCGTCTGTTTTTTTAGAGAATTTTTTTAACTTTTTAATAATAGTTTTTCTTACTGGTATAAGATAATTTCTCATTGTGATTTTGATTTGCATTCCACTGATAATTAGTGATGTTGAGAAATTTTTCATGTGTTTACTGGCCATTTTTCATATATTTTCATATGTATTGTCTTTTTTAAAAAAGGTTTGTTATGTCTTTTAGTCACTTTTTAATGAGGTTGTAGGATTTTTTTTTCTTGTTGAGTTAACTGTAGATTTTGAATTTTAGTCCTTTATTGGAGACATAATTTGTACATATTTTCTCTAGTTCTTTAGGTTGTCTGTTTGCTTTATTGATTATTTATTCTGCTGTGCAGAATTTTTCTTTAGCTTAAGTCCTATTTGTCTATTTTTCTTTTTGTTGCAATTGCTTTTGTGGTCTTCTTAGTAAATTATTTGCCCAGGTCAAAGTCTGGAAGAGTTTTTTCTATGTTATTTTCATTTGTATAGTTCCAGGTTTTATGTTTAAATATTTAATTCATCTTGAATTAATTTTTGGATATGGTGAGAGATAAAGGTCCTGTTTCATCCTTCTGCATATGTTTAGCCAGTGCTTCCACGCACCATTTATTGAATAGGGTGTCCAATCTCCATTGCTTATTTTTGCTGACTTTGTCAAAGATCATGTGGTTATAAGTATGTGGCTTTACTTCTGGGTCCTCTATTCTGTTCCACTGATCTATGTGTCTAAATCCTAAGCAAAAATAACAAATCCAGATACATCACATTACTTAACTTCAAATTATACTACAAGACAATAGTAGTCTATACATTTTTAAATCACTAACTATAGTGTAATACAATCTACAATTGTGAGCACTGCATATATAGAGGTGTAAAATAAGGAAGATAATTGTTTATGATATAGAATATGGATAAAATCATTCTAATTTAGTAAAATTTTAATTTTAAAAAAGAAACTAATTTAAAAAATAATTGCAAATAAAATTTCTATATCAAAAATATTTACATCTTCAAATGTGAGAAAAGTACTATCACATAATTAGTAATAAAATTCAAAATCTGTAACCAAGCTTTGTAAACTTTGTTTTTGTTACTTTTAATATCTTTGTAGATTTTTTTGGAAATAGAGTAATTTTGATATCTAAAACAACCATTTAAAATTTTTTTTTTTAACTGAGTTTTTAAAAAGATACCTGGGAAAGGCCTCTTATAATATTAAAAGCAATGTAGCAGAAATAATATGTTTACTAATATTTTTGTTTTATGACCTATTATGTTCAATTATTAAAGATCATTTTTATTCCAAATTGATCAATTAGTTCATTTTAAATGTAGTATTTCCATTCCATGCAATAATTATCATTGTTAACTAATATGATAAAAAATAATATTTAAGCATGTCATTAATTTTTTAAGATTAACACACATTTTAATAAATTTGTTTAAAGTTTTTTATTTACCCTTCAAATATATTAAATAAAAATTCATTTAAAAATCTATCAAATTTTAAATTTTTATCACTTTGTACCCCATAAACATATATAACTATGCTTTGCCAAGTTATAATTAAAAATACAATTTAAAAAATATACCTAAAGAAAAATTTGAGTTATCTTTCTTATACACAAAATTTTTCATGATTTACATATATTGTATATCTTGAATGTTTTTAGAAATCATATATTCTATAATTTTTATTATGATTTTTTAAAATTATGGAAATGTTTCAGAAATGTTAATATTTATTTTTGTTCAGAAAGTTTATAAATTGCCTCTTATAAATGACAATGATAGGAAAATATTATAAAATGAAAATTCTTTTTCTTATCATAGCACCAGGGCCAGAAATGCAAATATGCAAAGTGCATGAGCGGACAAGCCCAGCGGGATCTGAGTCCTTGACTTCGGCTCTCTTGAGATAGGCCATGTGTTGGCTGTGCACAGAACCTGGTGTTAGGATGACAGTTTTCCCCATAAGGACTGTCAGGTGAAGCCTTTGCTATTGCCTCTGGTCAAGCCTGAAAACACATGGATTTTTGCCCAAGAGCCAGACTTCGTAAACATTTTTAGTTAAGTAAAATATAAGTTTTAAAGATTTTTTTCCTGATTAGAGTAGAAACTAGAATACCATTTTCCCTCACTTTCTCTGTTTTTCTTGACCATTTCTTAATCGCCCTGTCAGTGAAGGATGGATCCTCATCTGAAATCATCTTCAAGAAAATTTTATAATTTGATTAAGAAAAAAAGAAAATCCAACTAGGCCTACAATAGCAATCTTAGTCTTCTTTGGCCCACTCCCTCCGTCACTACCCCAGAATAAGGTGGCCCTTGTTACAAGGCTCTGTTCTTTTTCTGTTCTATAGGTAAAATCTAAGACAATGTGAGATCATAAGGTAGATTCTTTCTTAGGTTCTTGTATACTAACAAGACTATGGGTGCCAGAGGACCTGGTGAGAAGCTGACTCACGAAGGAATGCAGTTGCTGCATCCTGATGATTTCATCTCCCTTGCCCCAACCAAATGAAGAACCCAAATTTTCAAGGCCCTAGCTCTCCACAAATCTTTAAAACCCTAGCCCAGAACCCTTCAATAAAAACAAATTTGAGGTTTGAGGATTCCTCCTGTTTCTTCACTCAACTGTCTTGTGCTTATCAAACACTTTCTCTGCTGCAACCCCACGCCACGGTATTGGTCTGCTGCTGCACAGCGATTCCCGTAATACATTCTAAATACTATGGGCTAGTGAATCACAAATATGTGACACTGACAATTTTCTCCATGGGCTTCTTGGGCATTTTCTTCCTTCCTTCCTTCCTTCCTTCCTTCCTTCCTTACTTACTTCCTTCCTTCCTTCCTTCCTTCCTTCCTTCCTTCCCTCCTTCCTTCCTTCCTCTTTTTTATTCCCCAGCCTACCTTCCTCTCCTCTCCCATATAATCAGTTTCTGTCTTATAATTCTGTGTACTTGAGCAAAAGAGATTTTGCTAGCTCTTTCCCAATGATAGCAGATCTCTGCTTTGTATCTGCACAGGATTCAAGGTCCATGTGTGTTTTCTACCCTTCCTGTAGAAGTACATGACTTTTACTATTCTTTCTCCCTCCTTGGTATTATATGAAGGGGACCTCAAAATTAGAATTTTTTTTTTGAGTTGGAGTCTCACTCTGTCTCCCAGACTGGAGTGCAGTGGCCACTCCCGGCCACCTCAGCCTCGACCTGCTGGGCTCTGGCGAACCTTCCGCCTCAGCCTTCCGAGTAGCTGGAATTATAGGCGCGCGCTACCACGCCCGGTTGATTTTTTGATTTATTGTAGAGATGAGGTCTCGCCTGCCCAGGCGGGTCTCGAACCCGCGGGCTCAGGCAATCCACTCACCTCAGCCTCCCAAAGGCGCGGGATTACAGACTGAGCCATGGAGCCTGGCTTGGAGTTTTTTTTTTTTTTTTAATTGTGTATTTATTCTTACCTGTTTAAACTTTAGTTACCTTCAAAGGACTCGTTGTTTGATGCAATACATATATAGAGACATGTTTTCCACTGTTAAAACAGTTTTTGAACTTGCCAATTTTGATGCCTTTTAGTGCTTCTGCCATGTTTTTTTGTTTCACCTCTTCCACATCGATAAATATTTCCCTTTAATGTCTTTTTTTTTTTTTCATCAGGGAAACAAAAATGTCACTTGGGCGGAATCTGGTGAATAAGGAGGGTGGAACACAGAGGTTGCACCATTTTTGGTCAAAAACTGCTGAATACTCAGCATGGTATGGGTACGTACAGTTGTCATGGTGAAGGAACCAGTCACCTGTTTGTCACAACTCGGCATGTTTCTTCCACAAATCTTGAGGCAGCCTTGTCAACCTTCTCAAAACTTTCAGATAAAATCTTTGATTGATGGCTTAATATGCAGGAACAAATTCTGAGTGTACTCCAAGAGGACTGCCTTCCAAAAGGTCATTCCAGAGTTTGAGAGTCCTCTCTCATACAGTTGTCTGGAATTAATGCAAGGAGAATTTCCTTCTCTTGCCTCAGTGGAAGACTATTATTTTTTGTTACTAGGTACAACATTCATGATTGGCAGCATGAGTAATGTATTGTCCCTCCTACTGGGATAACTGACATTTGTTTATATTACTTAACTCATGCTAATTTACCTTTACATGGTATGGGTGGTCTTTCTACTCCAACACATAATCTGGGCCCTTGGGATGGACTTATTTATCATTCTTACTTCAGTGATTTAAGGATATGTAATGTATGACAGAAGAGTCCAAGAATCATGCAGAATTTTTTGTTTGTTTGCTTATGTGCCATTAAGTAGAATCTCTCTTATTATGTCCAAATGGATCTCAACAGTATGCAGGGAAAGTCTGTTGAAAAGAGGTTGATGGTAAATGGTGAGTCCCCTACAACTGGTCTTTCAGGAATTCTAAAGGGTTGTGTTAGTCCATAAGTATTCATCAAGAATTCTTGTTGTCTACATTTATGGTAGCCACCTCTCCATCCTGGATGCTTCAGATGGTAAAACAGTTGTTATCTCTCAACATTTCTCTGAGAGGCTTATCACAATTTGGAAAAGTTCACCAGGTTTTTTTGTTTTTTGTTTTTCTTGTTTTCTTTTTAACCTCAACTTTCTTAGAATACATAAAATGATAATTTTTGAGAATTATTTATTGTTAAGTTGCTAGTAATGTCCTCTTGAAGTTTCCTGCATCCTAATCAGAAGCAGAATTGTCCAGCAAAAGGTGTTTTGATGATGTTTTACCAAAAACTCTAAATTAAATTTTTAATTTTGTGCTTTGAAATAATTTTGGTATATTGTATTTTCTTTTTTGATTTGAGTATCCTTAGGTTATTTATTTTAGTTTTATAAGAGCTATGATTACATAATTAGGGTATTACTAGAGAAATTTTTCTATGATGGTTTTGGGATATTTATTTATCATTATCTCCTTGAATTATTTCCCTGTCAGGACAAATAAATATATTGCACCTTCTTTCATTGTGGTGTTCCATCGTAGTCCACATCACAGTGAACTATAAATTTATTTTCACATTGATTGAAATATAGATATTCCATTTTTATGTTGTAATATTGAAATAATCATTTTTGCACATACATCTTGTACATATGAAAACATTTTTCTATAGAATATAACTTAGAAATGTGTTATTATTTCAGAAGGATATTGATCTTTACTTATATTCCTTTTATTCTTTCTGTTAAAGCTATGTGAACACAATACATTAAATGATTTTACTTAGGAGATTACCACAGAATATTTATACAGTAAATATATATCTGTTATAGTACCCACATTGATAAGATACAGAAAATCAAAGAAAAAAATTATCTAAGGTGAAGTAATATAAATTACTAATTTAAAAAATACTTTGATTTTCACATCTTCATTACTTACACTGAAAGTGTCATATGCAAATAAAATAGACCACACATAAGAAACTTTAATACAATTATAAGTAAAAATGCCTTCTATTATTTTATAGTCAGATAAAAGTAATTCAATATTGAAAAATGATTATTTTATATGCATTTACATTGAAATGTCATAAATGGAAATAAATCAATACAATTCTTTTTTATTTCATGCATAAAATGTAAAGTTTGGATAATATTTTATCATTTTCTGCAATTATTATTTCTTGCTTATTTACTGTATGTTTTTATATGCATAATAAATAGATGCATTCAGTCAAGAAGAGTAAATATTAAATAGTAAAACTACTTTTTGCAACAGATGCTCCCAAAAGAAATACCAAAAGTAATAAGAATTTAATTGACTATCTAGAATTTAAAATATAATGCTTATGCAATAAGTGCAATTTAGGATGCCAGGGAAATTGGTAAATAAAAAATGAGAAAATTGATTTAAAATTATTTAGAGTATGCTATTTTTTTCTTGAGGCAAGCGGAAATCCAGGGTAAGGAAAAAACTCTCAATGATGATAAAAAAATAATAAAAAATGTTGGAAATATTTTCTTGGGCAAAATCTTCCTACTCATTACATTTAAATGACCAATTGTTTTCTTTACTATGCAGTAAAGTTGTATTTTGATCAAGATGTTGCATTTTTAAATAAATCAAATGACCCTTTTAAGAATGAGATAAATTTTACATTATGTCTGAATCTCCTGATTTCTTGAGAAATACAGTTTTTCAACACAGAGTCAATATTTCTGCATGGATATGCATGTCATTTCCAATGGACCTCATCATTCTCTGTGGCTTTTCACATATATCTAGCTTCTACAGGTTTCCTGTAAAACCACCTCAAAAATGTTTCCAAGTATAACACATATGCAGTAAGGATAAAACCCATTTTTTTGTTCAGGCTTGAATTTTAATGGAGTTAACTTACAGAACAATTTTAGTTTACCAAAAACTTGGGAAGCTAGTATAGATAATTTTCATATACACCCTTACATCCTGTTTCCCTTATTATTCACATCTTATATTAGTATGACATACTTGTAAAAATTAATTAGCAAATATTAAAACATTATTATTAAACAGAGTTCATAGTACTTTAGATGGTCTTACTTTTTACCCACTGTCTTTTTTTGTTGTTGTTCTAGAATCTCATGTAGAATGCCACATTACATTTTGTTGTGTGTCTTTTGAGACTACTTTACACTGTAATATTTCCATAACTTTTCTTACTTTTGGTGTAATTTATAGATTTGAGGGGGTAATGTTCAAGTTTTTTGTGGAATTTAGAATTCTACAATTCACCTGTTGCTTTTCTCATAGTAAGTCAGAAATTATGTTATTGAGAGGAAGATCTTGGAGGTACAGTGCATTTTAATCACATGATATCAAATATACATACTGTCAACATGAATTATGAACACTGATGTTGACCTTGATGACTAGGCTGAAGTCATCATTGTAACAAGTTCATAAGGAGTCTCCACTATCGAGTTTTCTTTCTTCTCCCTTCCCAAACTGTACATTTTTGAAGTCACTATGTGTAGTCCACATCAAAGGTATATAGACTGATGGTTTTCCCCCTTAAGGAGATAGTTTGTTCATAAATTACTTGAAATTATTCTGCATGGTAGATATCTTTTTGAACCATTTTCAATTTCTTCAGTTATTTATGGCTCTATGGACTCATTGATATTTATTTAATACTCTAGGTATAATTCAATAGTATTCTATTATGCTGTTCAAATTGTTCCATTTTGGCCATTGGGAACTCTATCAATTGACTACCAGGTTCCTCTGGAAATCCCCATTATGGTGTGAGAGCATTTATTTTTAGTACTTATTTTCAGACACAACAAAACAGTCCAGGCTCATCGTGTATATCAATGATTGCCTCATTTCTAGAATTAGCCTTTTCTCCAAAGATCTCAGATACCTTTTACTGGAAAGGTACAATAGAAATCAAGATATGGGAAGTAGGTGTTCTCATTGCTACTGGGGCATCCTTTGCTTTAGACCTTTCCAGTTGACAGAGCAAAAGATGTGCATGTTTATAACAATCTGTATGTATACACATATCTATAAATATTCCCATATGCAACTACCTCTATCTATAGTATGCTAAACATAAGTTCATGCTGATGTCTCCATTGCTATTCTATTACTACCTGGTTCATTCTGCCATCCTCCCCTTGCTCAACTGTAAACTCTTACCGCAACAGCGGGAAACCTGGGTCTTATTATCTGACATTTATTTACTTAGTTGTTGCATTCTAGGAATATATATATACATATACATATATATGTATATGCATATATATATATATATATATATACAGTGTCATAATAGACACTTCTATAACCCATAGGAAATGACTTTTTAAACTTTATTTTATTACAAAGATGTGGGACATGAGTCAGGATTAGGTACACCAGTAACGAATGTGCAGGTGAAGTCTGGGCCTCCAATTGGTCTTCACTTCCCCTGGTTTAGGATCAGGTACACTTTGTGTTGTTCTGTGCCCCCTTTTCCTGCCTCCTATGGCAGTGTCCAGTGACTCTGATCCCTCCCTTGTGCTACTGTGATTAATGTTCAGGTCCTACTTATGAGTGAGAACATGGGGTATTTGTTTCTCTGTTTCTGTGATAGATAGCTGAGACCAATCACCTGCAATTCCATTCAATTTACTGAGAAAGTAATGATTTTGTCCTTCTTTATGGCTGTGTAATATTCCACTGTGTATGTAGACCACATTTTCTTTTTCTAATCTACTGTCTATGGGCAGTAGGATTGGTTTCATGTTTTTGCTATTGTGAATAGTACAGCAATAAACGTGTGTGTGCAGGTGTCTTTTTTGTAGAATGATTTGTGTTTCTCCAAGTATATTCCCAGGAAGGAAATTGCTGGATTATATGGAAGGTCAATTTTTAGTTTCTTTAGATATCACCACACAATTTTCCAAAGAGATTAGTCTAATTTGCATTCCCACCAACAGCGTAGAAGTGTCTTCTTTTCTCTGCACCCACTCCAGAATCTATTGTTTATTGATTTATTAATAATGGTCATCTTTACTGAGGTAAGGTGGTATCTCGTGATTTTGATTTGCATTTCTTTGGTGATCAGTAAGACTGAGCATTTTTTTCATGTATCTGTTGCCTGCTCGCATGTCTTCTTTTGAGAAGCATCTATTCATGTCCTCTGCCCAGTTTTTAATAGGGTTGTTTGTTTGTTTTTCCCTTTTGGCTCATTTGAGCTTCTTATAGATCGTAGATATGAAGCCTTTGTCAGATATGCAGATAGCAAGTATTTTGTTCTATTCTGTGGGTTTTCTCCTCACTCTCTTGATGGTTTCTTTTGCTGTGCAAACCCTTTTTAGTTTGATGAGGTCCCACTTGTCTATAGATTCTAATAGATTGAGGTTTTACATTTAGATCTTTGATCCACTTAGTGTTGATTTTTTGCAAATGGAGATAGGTAGAGGTTCTGTTTGTTCTTCTGCATGTGGTCAACTAGTTTTTCCAGCACTATTTTTTAAATAAGGTCTCCTCTACCCAGGGGTTGCTGATGATGGCTTTGTCAAAGTTGAGTTGGTTGAGAGATTGACTTTTTGCTTTCAGAATCTCTGTCCTAGTTCACCAGTCTGTATGCATATTCTTGTACCAGTACCAGGTTGTATTGATTATTGTAGCCTTATAGTAAAGTTTAAAGTCTAGAAGTGTGATGCCTCCCAATTTGTTCCTTCTGCTGAGGATTGTTTTAGTTATTCATACTCTTACTTTTTCTGTGTCCATATGAATTTTTGTATTGTAGTTTCCAGGTATGAGAAGAATTATGTTGATAATTTGTTGAATCTATAGATTGCCTTGGGTAGGGTGGACATGTTGACAATATTGATTCTTCCAATTCATTAACATGGAAAGTTTTTCCATTTGTTTGTGTCCTCTTTTATTGTTTTGAGCAGTGTTTTGTAGCTCTTGTTATAGGTCCTTCACTTCTCTAGTTACAAAGATGCCAAGGTTATTCTTTTTTTTTCATGGTTCTTGTAAATGTGGTTGTGCTTTTTATTTGGTTCTTTGCCTGTTTGTTACTGATGTTTAGAAATGTCACGGTCTTTTGCACATTGTGTACCTCAAAACTTTACCAATGTCACTTATCAGTGCAAAGAGGTTTTTGACAAACTGCCTTGGGTTTTCAAGGTATAGGATTATATTGTCAGCAAAGAGGATTAGCTTAACTTCCTCTTTACCTATTTTGATATTCCTGATTTCCTTCTATTGCATAATTGCTCTGGCAAGGTATTCCAGCTCTGTGTTGTGCAGGAGGGGTGAGAATGGGCAACCTTTTCTTTTTCTCATTTTCAGGTAGAATGCTTCTAACATCGGTCCATTAAGCAATATGTTGGCTGTGAATTTATTATACATGGCTCTTACTGTTTTGAGGATTGTTCCTTCTATGCCTAGGTGTTCAAGCGTTTATATCAAGAAGAGATGCTGGATTTTGTTGAAAGCTTTTTCTGCATCTAATGATATTATGTGGTTCTTATTTTTGCCTGTGTTAATGTATTGAATTATATTATGCTAATGGTTTTGAGAATGTTGAAC
This sequence comes from Carlito syrichta, assembly GCF_000164805.1. NCBI lineage: Eukaryota > Metazoa > Chordata > Mammalia > Primates > Tarsiidae > Carlito > Carlito syrichta. Next base: position 718,386 of record NW_007252893.1, on the reverse strand, counting down.
TGGTCCTGCATCCTGGGAATGTAGCCTACTTGGTCATGGTGAATGATTCTTGAGATGTGTTCTTGGATCTAATTAGCAGAATCTTATTGAGATTTTTTGTATCTATGCTCTTCAAGGAGATTGGCCTATAATTCTCTTTCCTTGTTGAGTTTTTACCAGGTTTAGGCATCAGTGTGATGTTAGCTTTATAAAATAATTTGAGGAGAGTTCCATATTTTTCAATTGCCCAGAATACTTTTGATAATATTAGTATCAGCTCTTTTTTGTATGTTTTGTAGAATTCCACTGAAGAGCCATCTGGTCCAGGGGTTTGTGTTGTTGTTATTTTTGGTAGATTTCACATGACAAAGTTGATTTTTTAAATTGCTATTGGTCTCTTTAGGGTTTTAATTTTTTCTTATTTCAACCTTGGGAGGTTGTGTGATGTCAGAAAGTCTTTCAAGCCGGGCTTGGTGGCTCAGCCTGTAATCCCGTGCCTTTGGGAGGTTGAGGTGAGTGGATTGCCTGAGCCTGCGGGTTTGAGACCCGCCTGGGCAGCGAGATCTCATCTCTACAATAAATCAAAAAATCAGCCGGGTGTGGTAGCGCGCGCCTGTAGTTCCAGCTAATTGGAAGGTTGAGGCGGAAGGATTGCCGGAGCCCAGCAGGTCGAGGCTGCAGTGGCTGGGAGCGGCCACTGCACTCCAGTCTGGGCGACAGAGTGAGACTCCAACTCAAAAAAAAAAAAAGAAAGAAAGTCTTTCATTCCCTTCAGGTTTTTTATTTTATTCATACAGGTGTGCATTGTAATCTCTGATAATCTTTTCAATTTCTTCTGTGTCAGTTATGACATTATCTTTTGCATTTGTAATTGTGTTTATTTGGGTTTTCTCTTTTTTTTTCTTAGTCAATCTGGCTAGAGGTCTGTTGATCTTTTTATTCTTTCAAAGAACCAGTTTTTTTGTCCTGTTGATTTTTTTCTATTATGTTTTGTCTTTTCTGCTCTGCATGTGCGACTTTATTTTGGTGATCTAGATCCTTCTGCTGAAGTTAGAATTTTGGTGGTTTTGCCTTTCTAGCTCCTTTAGCTGTTTTTTTAGGCTGTTTACTTGTGATCTCTCAGCTTTCTTTAAGTGTATATGCAGAACTATGTATTTTCCTCTTAATATTGCTTTCATGGTATCCCAGAGATTCTAATAAAATGTGTGCTTGTTTTCATTTGTTTTCAGGAATCTTTCATTTTCTGTCTTGAGTTCTGTGTTGACCCAGCAGTTGTTCAGCAATATGTTGTTTAGTGTCTATGTCTTTGTGTGTTTTGGGGGGATGTTGGTAGTAATACTTATTTTTATTCCACTGTGATCTTAGAAGATGCATGGTATCGTTCCAACTTTAAGTTTTTTTTTTTTTTTTTTTTTTAGTTGGAGTCTCACTCTGTCGCCCAGTCTGGAGTGCAGTGGCCGCTCCCAGTCACCGCAGCCTCGACCTGCTGGGCTCCGGCGAGCCTTCTGCCTCAGCCTTCCAAGTAGCCAATTACAGGCATGTGCTACCACGCCCGACTGATTTTTTGATTTATTGTAGAGATGAGGTCTCACTGCCCAGGCGGGTCTCGAACCCGCGGGCTCTGGCAATCCACTCACCTCAGTCTCCCAAAGGCACGGGATTACAGGCTGAGCTACCAAGCCCAGCTTAAATTTTTTTTTTTTATGCTTGAATTATGTTCAAGATTGCGATCAATCTTGGACTGTGTTCCTTGGGTTGACAAGCAGAAAATATACTTTGTAGTTTTTTGGTGAAGTGTTCTGTAGATGTCTGTTAAGTCCATTTTGTCAAGTGTTGAGTTGAGGTTCCAGATCTCCTTACTGATATTTTTGCCTCAATGTTCTATTTAGGGTAGTTATTGGGGTATTTAAATCTCCAGTTATGATTGTATGTGGGTCAATGTCCTCTTTTAGTTTACTTAGCAGTTGATTTATAAAACCCGGTACGCCTATGTTGGGTGCATGGATGTTTAGGATGGATATTTCTTGCTGGTGTATGGGAATGACTTTACCAATAGTGCTTTGTGAAGTTATTTTTTTCCTTTAGTCTTGCAAACTTTACTCATTTGTAAAGTTATATATGTCTGTAACTTTCCCCCTTTCTCCTCAAGTGTTGTTGTTTCACACATTTATAATGCAACTTGATTCTCTGCAGTCTGCATTCCTTACTGGGATTCCTTATCCCACAAACCAACTTTTTCTTTTTCATTACATACATTAAGGTATATTATTTGTGTATTGACAAATGCTTAATGCTTTCCAGCAGCACAGTTTTACACAGAATTTTTTTTTTTTTTTTTTTGAGTTGGAGTCCCACTCTGTCATCCAAACTGGAGTGCAGTGGCACACTCCCGGCCACCGCAGCCTCAACCTGCTGGACTCCGGCGATCCTTCAGCCTCAGTCTTCCAAATAGCCAGAACTACAGGCGCATGTTACCACACCCAGCCAATTTTGGATTTATTGTAGAGATGAGGTCTCGTCAAGTTGCCTGCGCGTATTTTGAACCCGCGGGCTCAGGCAATCCACTCTCCTCAGCCTCCCAAAATGTTGAGATTACAGACTGAGCCACCAGCCTGGCTATACAAAATAATTTTAATGCCCTAAAAATATCCTATGTTTCATCTATTCATCCCTGCTTTCCTTCTAAACACTAAAATTCCCAGATTATTTTACTATGCTTGTAGATTTGCCCTTTCCAAATTGTCATAATATTAAAGTAATAAAATAAATAGTTTTATTTACAAATTTTAGCTTCTCGCTTTTAGCAACATGCATTTAAGTTTCTTTCCTGTTTGTGTATGGCTTGGTAGCTCATTTCTTTTTATGACCCCATATTATTTCATTATACAGTGAACCACATATCCAGTCACCAATTAAGGGGTATTTTGACTGTTTCTGTTTGTATGTGTATGTTTAGAATAAAGCTGCTGCAAACCTTCATGTGCAGGTTTTTATGTGGATGTTGGTTTTAAAATCCTTGTGTAAATACCCATGAGAGCTATTGCTGACATGCCAACACTATGTTTAGCTTTCAAAGACTCTGCGAAAATGTCTTATAAAGTAGCTGTACAATTTTTCATTACCTCCAGCAATGAATGGGTTTCTATTGGTGTGTATTCTCCTAGCATTTTGTCTTGCCAATTTTGCTTTGCTTGTTCTCTTGTTTTTTTGGATATTAGCAACTTTAAAAACTAACATCTTATATTGGTAGCTCTTCCAATATTTTATATAGGCCGCTTTTCTAATGACAGTTCATCATTGTTTTAATTTGCAATTTCATAAACATAAAGTTGTTCATGATTATTTGCAAATAAATTTATAGTCTACCTGTGTATCTTTTTTCGTGAGAAATTTTTCTCATTATTTGTCCATTGTCGATTGTTTTATTTTTTAATTATCATTGAGTTTTAATGATTCTTTGTATATTCAGGATACATGTTCCATTTTTCACTTGTTTTTAATTGCCTTAATAATCTCTGGCAGAGCAAACGTTTTAATTGTAATGAAGTAACTAATTAATTGTTTTCATGAATCATGCTTTTGGTTTTATATTTCAAAACTCACAAATCTGTCTTTTAATTGGCATTGTTGGATCATTCATGTTTAAATAAACTATTGACATAGATGAATTTATATCTACCATGTTAACACCAGTTTCTATTTGTTGACCTTGTTTTTTATTTCATTTATTTATTTTTCTTTTTTATTGTCTTTTCTTATTCTAATTGATCATTTTACTTGATTCCATTTTCAATATTCTCTTAGCATATTAATCATACTTTTTGTTGATGTCCCTAGACTTTGTGATATAATTTGCAACTAACCTAATCCCACTTGTAAATAACACTATAATACTTTCTACATAGCACGTATAACTAATAATAATATAATATTCTCTTATCCCTTATAATATTACTGCAATAGTTTCGCTTAGCAATATGTTATAATTTCTCAATGTGTGGTTACTGTTATTAGCTATATTTTAATATTATTTTATATTATAATGTAAAATAGCTATAATTATTTATTTATCTTAATTATTATTTGTGTTGGTATACAATACAATTATTTTTATATGACTAAATCAAATTCTTTTTGTTAAACTGTGTTTCTTGGCTATGAACTTCAGAAGTTTCTCAGCTTTCCTCCACTGAAGTGAGAAAGAAAAACTAATGAAAACTGGAGTTGGATAATTTTTCTTCCTTTGCTGAGTAGTGTTTTGTTGCTGAACTCTTTGGGAGTATTTTACAATGTTGTCTTTGCCCTCACCCTGCCAGAAATAGAAGTCTTTTCTGGGGGTGGGGTGGGGGGTAAACTCCATTAAAGTGTAAGGCTTTGTAAGATTCTGACCCCCAGGAATTCTCATTCTTACATTAGTTTATACATCACCTCTTGTGGTCTGTCAAAGTTAACATTCAAATGTTCCATCAGACCTACTAGTTTCTGCTCCCAGTAAGCTGATTTTGTCTATGAGTCTCTGTATTAGCCTGTCTTTCTATGTTTTCAGGTGATTGTTTTCCCTGTGACCTCAACTTTCTGATAAGTCTATAAAAATGTCCATGAGATTCAAAGTGGTCTTCTTTATTCTTGTTATAATAGAAGTGATAATGTCTAAGCTTTTGTCATATCAGAGCTGACACCAGAAGTTATTCAGAGTTACTTTCTTCATTTCGTGATGTATTACGATGTATTGATATTTGTCCACAAATATATACCACAGAACAGTGTACATGAAGTCTGGATAAAAAATGTTCTATATTATTACAATGATTTTGTGAAAACCATAGAAAATTAACAAATGCACATTTATGCAAGTAGAGTACACACAGAGAGAGTAATAAAGAGTTTGATCAGCCTGAAGTCAGGCATCTGATTAAAAACAAACCAAAAGTCCGGGCTTGATGGCTCAGCCTGTAATCCCAGTGCTTTGGGAGGCCGAGGTGAGTGGATAGCCTGAGCTTGCGGGTTCGAGACCCGCCTGGGCAACTTGGCGAGACCTCATCTCTACAATAAAAATCAAAACTAGCTGGGCGTGGTAGAGTGTGCCTGTAGTTCCAGCTACTTGGGAGGCTGAGGCGGAAGGATCGCCGGAGACTAGCAGGTCAAGGCTGCGGTGGCCGGGAACGGCCACTGAACTCCAGTCTGGGCGACTGAGTGAGACTCCAACTCAAAAAAAAAAAAAAGAAAGAAAATACCTTTTACACTGGTAAAGCCATGTTTCATTTCCTATTACAATTCTTCAAAGAAATGCTTTAGGATTTTGATCCAACTTGTTTAAAATTTCCAGTAAAAGCAGCCGGGCACGGTGGCTCAAGCCTGTAATCTCAGCACTTTTGGACGCCGAAGTGAGAGGATTGCCTGAGACCAGGGGTTCGAGACCAGCCTGGACAATTTAGTGAGACCTCATCTCTACAATAAACCAGAAAATTAGCCACGCATGGTGGCACACGCCTGTAGTTCCAGCCACTTAGAAGGCTGAAGCAGAAGGATCACCTGAGCCCAGCGGGTTGAGGCCACTATGGGTGTAAGCGTGCCACTGTACTTCAGCCTGGGTGACAGAGTGAGCCTCCAACGCAAAAAAAAAAAAATTTTTTTCCAGTAAAAGCTTTGTTCCTGTCTGTAGCTAATCTGGGCACAACAGTCTTGGCGCCCATCGATTGAAAAATTTGCTTAACTTTTTTAGTCAGAATTGTGTAAGCTGCACCAGGTAATATGTCTGTGGTGTTGGCTAATGTTTCTGCTGTTAATTATTGGTCCTCTTCAATTAGGACATGAATATTTTTTCCTCACAAGTTTATATGGATGGTCGGCATTATGGGCTTCAACAATGTCCCATCCCTTCTTCTAACAAGTTATCCATTTGTAAACTGTTGATTTGGGGGGTGGGGATGTCCTCACAAACTTTTCATAAAGTATCAATACTTTCACCATTATCCATGATAAATTTGATGGTTTTTCTTGCTTCAATTTTAGCAGAATCCATGTTGCTCTAATAGGGGCTGTTTTCTTTTTTCTTTTTTTTTTTTGAGTTGAAGTCTCACTCTGTCACTCAGACCAGAGTGCAGTGGCTGCTCCCGGCCACTGCAGCCTTGACCTGCCGGGCTCCGGCGATCCTTCCGCCTC